>NC_084997.1:38934648-39157148 GCF_963854185.1 Sardina pilchardus | reverse complement strand
TGTTTTAGCACTCTGAGAAATGATGATAATGTCCGGTGTGTTTGCAATTCCAGAGAATGTGTTTGCAGGGGAATAAAACCATTCAGAGTGGACAGTGGTGTGTTTGTAGATCTGCTCTTCCTCTGTGTGTGGGATCTGAGCAGCTATGAGGTCCACAAGTCTGTCATGTCTGGCAATATACAGTCCTTTAAGGGAGCTACAGCTGTTCATGATGTGGGCTTCTGACTCCAGATGTTGGTGGGGGGGGGGGGGGTCATGCAGCATACAGAGGGGTGAATGGTTGGAGGGAAACCATAGTGAGAGGTTGTATTTTGTGGGGAGAACCTGAAGGCGGGCTTTCACACAAAAGGTGAGGATGTCTTCTCCAATGGTGGCATTACTGTAGATTGTGTGTGAAACGGAGTGGTCTGCGCAGGGCAGTTTTGACAACTTTCCCTGGAGTTTTAAATTGGACCAGTACTCCATGTTTTGGGCTCTCTGATTCTCCAGGAGAGTCTGCCTTGTTGTTCTTGGCTGGAGCAGTTGGGTGGTGTTGTTGTGGTGCAGAGTTGCCTCTACAGTGACTGATGGGTCCTCCACCACTGCATCAGAGACCTCTACAGGGTGTGAGTGGGAGGTCCACTTCAGTTCTGTACCTGTTCTCCTGCAGAGGTCATTTAGATCTGGCCAGTCTGATGACACACCAAACCCCTGTGCATGTACATCCAGTTTTCCATTTGCTTTGTTTAAATCCCAGAAAGTTGTCCTCTCCATGTGATGCAGGTGGCACTTTCCGTTTTTTTAAGTCTAGAAGTAGGGAGGCTCTGGCCATTTGTCTCACACGGGTGTCGTCACTGTTTAACATGGTGGTTAGATGGGATTGTCTAGTAGCTGTATAGGTCCACATGCAGTTGGGAACCCCCAAGCCCCCATCCTGCCGCCTCTGAAAGATTAAACATCTTGTGGAGTGTGTGTTAAGGGAGAGCCATTTCCTCACCACCTGTACAGTTTTACTGTCCATTTCATGAAGGACCTTCTGTGGAATGTGGACATTTGAAAATAGATGTTGAATTTTGGAGAATGCTATGTCCCTTACTGCTTGCAGCTTAAAGATAACAGGGAGAGGTGATGTGTCAATGAGCTGCAGGTTACTCATGTAATCGCAATAAGGTTTTGCGGGTCATCATTCGTGATTTCGCACGCCTAATACATTGCTATGACGATACGATCCATTAAAATCCCCATAGAGGTTCGGCTTCACTGGACTTCAATGGCACTACGGAGTGGGCTGGTCTCAGTGCAGAAAAAGCTAAATGTTTATTGGATAAACGCCGCAAAATCGTAATTTCCAGGGAAGCCCCGGCCTCTCTGGGGGTGAATGGGACATTGGGATGGCTCGGATGCCGAGCTTCTGAATGATGATTGGAGGAACCGTAATTGTTTTTGATTGACAGCATATTTCGCGATTGCACAGGAAGTTTCAACCAGGGGGTCAAGGCCGTGTTGATTAGCTTCGGCAAGTTAGCAAGCGCCATTTTCAAGTATGGCGCCTCATGGAGCATTTAGAACCAGCTCCGTGCACGAAAATCCGTGTTGGGCATGAGCTCTCATGCGCGTACATGTTGGTGGACGGGTACCTACAGCCAATCATTACTCCGTGCGACACTCCACTGGACTCAGGTGTGCGTTCCCAAGCAACTTTTTCTGCTTGTTGCTACACGGCAAGCAAGTTATGTGCATTATCGCCACCCTCTGAACTGGAGGATGACTCTCTTTTTCCAGAATGTCCAATAGAAATCAATGTAGGCCCATGCATCATTTTTAGGTTTGGAACTTTGCGCATGGTCAGATCTGACTGGCGCTGGATCGGAGCTCCAGTGTTCAATATGGCGTTGGCGAAAATTGGCCGGATTTACTAGCCTAGCATCGGCCATTCATTTGTATGGAGGGCGGGACTTAGTCACGCTCTCCAGTTATATATAATACCTCCATGGTTTCAACAGAGACGGCTCCTCTGATTTCAAGTTCAGGGATGCGTGAAAGTTACGGAACCTTACAGGGTTGGCAGGTGAAGTCGAGAGGCAAGGTTCAAATTTTAATTCTATTGCAGATGGTGTACATAGCCTATGCTATCAATAAAACCGTAATGTGGAGTTACAGAGTTTGTGATCTGCTTTTGTTTCAGTTGTAGTTGTAGGCTAGCCACATAGCTCGCTATAATAACTGTGTTGCTTGGCTAAATTATGCTAATGTTTACTTGAATTTTATAAGCTATTTGATAGCATTCCCCACCATGGGAGATTCAAAATAAAACAGCAAGGCATATGAACGTAGGAATAGTCACGTACTATAACTGTAACAACTCTAGTAGGCTACCAAATAGCATTTAACCCCCCAAAGTGAACTGGTAAGATGTAAGCTTTGTTCTAATCTAGCCAAGCCAGCTGCCATGTCTCAGAACCCTAACGTATCTATACTGTTTAGTCTATTCTGTTTTAGGATATATTTCCCCCTCAAATAACAATATTCCAGCAATAATATTATTTTAATAGTTGACCATTTTTATCAGAGCTTCCCCTATTCCAATGAGCAGCAACCGCCACTGGTGAACAATGTGTAGTGTCACACACACACACACACACACACACACACACACACACACAAACACACTCCTCTCACTCATCAGTGGGTTCTCCCCCCACACACAGATCTGTTGTTGTGTGTTCAGACTCACTTTAGTGTCTCCAGTTTGCAGTGGGGATTCTTGAGGAGATCTGAGAGATGCTGAACTCCTGCATCATCAAGCTGATTGTAACTCAGGTCCAGCTCCTTCAAACTGCAGGAGTTTGATGTGGCAGCTGACGCTATCGCAGCAGAGCTCTTCTTTGTGAGGGAATAACCCCTCAGCCTGGAGGAACACAACACATGATGACATATCTGATTATAACACTCACATACTGTACCTGTACTTATACAACACACACGCACGCACGCACGCACGCACGCACGCACGTGTAGCAGGGTTAGTTATGCTTCCCTGAATTTCCCCACTGTTTCCCTGCATATTCGATGCAATCTGCAGTTTCCCACGCCTCTGGGGTACAGTGGGTAGTAGGGGGGTTTGGCTTGGGTGTGGCAGAAGTTGGTTCCCGCGTTGGAGCCCCCTTTAAGATTCCATGTAGCCCCCTCCTCTGCCTCTGTTGCAACTGTCCTGAGGCAGAGGTATGTGTCTTATTGAAATGTGCGTTGTCTTTTGTTTTATGATTTTCTGCCATGCATCCATAATGTGTTGTATAATATGCATGAGACATACTGTAAGAAGACATGCGTTTTAATGTGTGCCGACCATGCACACTTTACGTTTAAATTGATTTGTCCTTTCGCTGCAGCCGGTTAGCGGTCTGCAGGTGTAGTAGGCTGGTTAGCGTGCTACTACAGTAGCTGTGACATGTGGTGTACTGAGTGGTTTACCTGATCTGTTCGGCAGGAGCTGTGATGCGCCTGGCTCGCTCCATGCCTGAATATTTTCTTGTTTTCTCCCGATATCTCAGGTATGCCATGTAGCCTATTGCATAATGTTGGAAAACATTTGTATGTAAACTGTACACTGCCGTGCAACTGTAATTGTTTGTCGTGCGGCTCTGTTGCAACTGTCCTGAGGCAGAGGAGCTGTGATGCGCCTGGCTCGCTCCATGCCTGAATATTTTCTTGTTTTCTCCCGATATCTCAGCAATAAACTTAAAGCAACAAAAGTTCCAGCTGGTTGTGGCGTCCGTCCATTAACACACAACGCAGAGTGATCGAGGGAGGGGAGAGACATCTGTTACACATGCACACACACACACAGTGACGATCCTGAGCACTGCCGCTGCTCCTGTGAGCGCCCATAGGCGTGGCTTCGGCGCTGGTGAAGGCCGCACCTGATTTACTGCCTCTTAAAAGGCCGGACTTCGAAAAGATGGGCGCGGGGCTACTAACGTCTGCCGTCTTTGCCTGTGTTCTTCATTATGAGTTTATCCTGTGTTTGATTGCTTTTCGTGCATTCATGTTGTGTTACACTAACACTGCATGCTGACACTGCTTAACACTACTGATTTACTGACTAACCCATTGTACATAGTTTTCCTTCTCTTTAAGTAAATTCTTTAATTATTTTGGCAATTCCGTGTCCGTGTCCTCCTTAGTTTGTTATTCAATTCAATTCAAAAAACTTTATTTATCCCCGAGGGGCAATTTCTCCATGCAGGCATAGCGACACATAAGACGCACAACACACAAGACAAACAAGACAAGACACGGGTAGAACAGGACAGACAAGGGTGTGTGTGTGTGTGTGTGGGTCCAGTCCCCTAGTCCCAGGAGAGAGAGGAGGAGGAGGAGGTCCATCTCTCTCAAGGGTGTGTGTGTGTGTGAGGGTCCAGTCCCCTAGTCCCAGGAGAGAGAGGAGGAGGGGGTCCATCTCTCTCAAGGGTGTGTGTGTGTGTGAGGGTCCAGTCCCCTAGTCCCAGGATAGAGAGGAGGAGGGGGTCCATCTCTCGTTTGACGGCTGTAGAGCACCAGCGGTTGTTGACATACAGACAGACTCGTCCTCCGTGTGCCTTTCCAGCGCTGCATCCGTCTCCATCCAGCCCCGACGGAGACCGTCAGCCCGAGAGCATAGGCTACTCCACAGGCCTATCCATGAACATGCCTGCAAACAATCGTGCAGGTTTCTCCGATTTTGTAGAAATTCTCTTGTATCTGACAGGTCGGTTGTCATCTGGAAGACTGCCTCCACTTGTCCATTCAGGAAATCTCATGGCGGATGGAATCAAAAGTAGCCTTTAGAAGTTGCGGTAGCTTGATGGAATCCAACGAAAACAAAGTGGCGTCCTTTCACGTTCCGTTACTATGCAACTCTAAAAAGTTTGCCGTGTCCCACTCAGATCAAGAGCAGCAGTATATCTTATATCGGTATGACCCAAAAACAAAGAGGAAGATGATGCAGGAACATAAAAACGTTAAAAACACCGACAACACAAACAATATAACAAAAAACACAAGAGCAGCGACACGGCGTCTCTAAACTAAACGTAACACACACACACGCACGCACGCACGCACGCACGCACGCACGCACACACACACACACACACACACACACACACACACACACACACACACACACACACACACACACACACACACACACACACACACACACACACACACACACACACACACACACACACACACACACACGTGTTCAGACTCACTTTAGTGTCTCCAGTTTGCAGTTGGGATTCTTGAGGAGCTCTGAGAGATGCTGAACTGCATCATGAAGCTGATTGTAACTCAGGTCCAGCTCCTTCAAACTGCAGGAGTTTAATGTGTCAGCTGACGCTATCACAGCACAGCTCTCCTCTGTGAGGGAACAACGGCTCAGCCTGGAGAAACACAACACATGATGATATATCTGATTATTACACTCACATACTGTACCTCTAACTATACAACACACACACACACACACACACACACACACACACACACACACACACACACACACATTGTAATGCTTTTATTTGGACCTTAACACAGGGAAATATTCACACACATGCACACACTCTCTCTCTTCCCCAACACACTTATCATCATGCACTCATCAGAAGGGGACACTTCCACACACATTCTCACCCTGTTTGAACAATTAATTAGTGTCACACACACACACACACACACACCAAGGGTTACTACACGCACATGCACACACACACTCCATTCACTCATCAGTGTGTTCTCCCCCCACACACAGATCTGTTGTTGTGTGTTCAGACTTACTTTAGGTTCCCCAGTTTGCAGTGGGGATTCTTGAGGAGCCCTGTGAGATTCTGAACTCCTGCATCATGAAGCCCATTGCCACTCAGGTCCAGCTCCTTCAAGTTTGCAGCTGACGTTAGCACAGCACACACGCACGCACGCACGCACACACACACACACACACACACACACACACGACATCTGATTATTACACACACTGTACCTCTAACTATACAACATTATATTTCATTTGGCTGACACTTTTTAACCAAAGTGACTTACAAACACACACATCAAGGTGTTCTACACCCAGGCACACACACACACACACACACACACACACACACACACACACACACACACACACACACACACACACACACACACACACACACACACACACAATAGAAATACAATAGAAAAATATAACAGTTTCATCACATTCATCTCAAACAGCCTATAGTAATTTACAGAATATAAGTGAAACACTGTTTACTTGTTAAATCTGGGCATAATATACATAACACACATAAACTGAACATACACTTTTACAAGTGGTTAAGTGGTTGCCAGCTTGGCACCAAGGCATGATTTACAGAATATAAGTGAAACACTGTGTTTTAATCAGGGCTGAACATACACTTCTACCTCAGTGTGATCTGTTTGTACATACCTTGCCATGTTTTTACATGCACACTGCTGAACAAATACCCCTGTATTGGCCCTCAGTCACAGTGCTAATGAGAGCAAGCTTAACTATACTGTACATTGTGTCTGCAGTCAGGCTGGGGTGCGTTTTCCAAAAGCGTAGTTGCTAACTAACATAGCAACTAACATAGTTGAAACTATGTAAGTACGACACAACTGTTTCCCAAAACGTCAGTTTGAACTATGGTGGTGGAACTTACATAGTACGATGCATCGTTGAGCTACTTGGGTGTTTCCCAAAAGTATAGTAGCAAGGAACGTTCGTGACCACCAATGTAAAGTTGTGTAGTTACAACCACACCTCTCGACCTGTGGTAAGTCGGCCCTAGTGGTTAGTTCCGGTACATGACATGCAGCGGACAGATGGGCATAGCCAACATGGTAGCCAGCGATCCCACTACCATTACTGTTGTTGGATATATTACGGGAGAACATTATGGGGTACAGTGGAAAGTGAACTGTTGTGGAGTTGGCCTACTACACAACAACAGTGCGTGGTGAGGTACTGTCTGTGACCGCAGTTATCTGTGCTGTTGTATGTAGCCTAATGCTAAGTGTTAGCACAGATCCTTTCGAACACCTTGCGTTATCTGGTGATGAGCCAATTTCACAGTGTCAAGGGGTGCCTTCCATGTAACGATTTATCTGGCCTCCTTCCTCCCTCGATCCTCGTTCACCGGAAATCGCTCACAGTCGAGGGCACGAGGACATCTCATTCATGTAATTGCAACCAGAGGAGGCAAGACCGAGGACAGAGGAGGGAGGTGGCAATCCCAAGGGGGCAGCGAACGTTCTGAGAGTGTAGACAGTATGGCGGCCGCCATGCTAACGAGAAGACCGTGGCTAGCTGGCCATTCCATTGAATCCTATGGGGCGTAAGCGCCACTTTGACATCAAATTACGTTAGAGCTGAAGCGTTTTAAGCCTTTATATGAACATTTTCTATTGTCGGGGTACATACTACATTGTGAAATTGACATAATAATCTCGTAACGGTCTTATCGGCTGAGTAATTAACGTTTTTCCGAAGTCAATGCTAACGTGAGAATGCGCATGCGTCCATAGAGTAGTAAAGCGTCGCCATAGGTCAGACTCGGTCAGACTACGTGCCTACGTCACATGTACGACACCTGAGCCTGCGCAGGAGACCTATGACGGAATAAGAAGACCTAAAAAAACCGTTGAAATTTGCTTCCTCGGTCTCTGCTGCCGTCTACGTGATAGCTCTGTCCATATCTTTTACTGTCTATGGGCAATCCCGATACGAGAGGAAACATAAGACCATCCCACGCGGAAGTGTTATTTCGGAGATGGGCGTTCTGTGGCTATACGCATGGATGACGTATCCTGTATAACGTTTTAAATATAGAAATATAGAAATGTTGTCTGTTATTTATGGCGTGTGAAGTTGATGCTAAAAGCTATAGTGGGATTATGTTATGTTACAGCACTTTAGGCCTACATAACACGCTATCCATTGCAAACAAGCCTATTTGAAACCTTCACACGTGGAGGCATTCAGTAGAAGACCCCCCCCCCCTCCCCCCTCTTCACCCTGCATCTTTTAGTAGGTTAGGCCTACTGTATTAGTTGTTTGATTTGTGAGGCAGAGCAGTAGGCTGGCTGTTTAGGCAATTCATGGAAGAATGTGCAATCTTGATCGCATACAGTATGCACGTTCGAATTCGCCTACGTCCGAGTTGTGTGAGAAAATGTGTGTGTGAATACTGGACCACAAATTCACATAGAAGTTAACTTAAAATGTAGAAAAAATATAGCTCTTTTCAGCAGACATCGCAAAGATACAACATTCGCAAAACTGAGAACAGCTTTCACTTCATTCACATCATTTTCAATTATCCTACTTTTCACGCCTATGCCTGCTCAGCGTTAGCCTCGCGAGCCATCCACGTACTTCCGGCCAAGGATTGCCTCCACTACGAGTCTGGCCGTGCTCCTCTGTGGAGCATTCTGCTCGGTAGAATTGTAACAGAACGCCCCCCCTCCAGAAAGCAGCCAATAAACGAAGAGACGGGTTGGTGGGGGCGAAAGGGGGAGGGCGCTCGTGACGATGACGTTAAACGCCTGCGCTATGTTGTTCGCCGATTGGGTGAGAGCTGTCCAATCAATTCAAACCAGAACTGGGCGTTACTTCCCGCTTCCTGCAAGCGCTTCAGAGCAAAGAAATTCCAGACCATAATACGAAATGAAATGGTAGTATTATGGGATGGTTAGGACCAGGCTAGCTCAGCATAGCCTATTGCTCTCTCTATCTCCCTCCCTCCAAGGTAGCTTACAAGATGCTTCTACCTCAGGTATAAACAGTGTTGGTCATCTTACTTTTAAAAAGAAATTAGTAACCGTTACAAATTACTTCTGCCAAAAAGTAATTGAGTTAGTAACTCAGTTATCACACTGTAAAAGTAATTAGTTACTCAGCAAAGTAACTGACGTGAATTTTTATGTTCTATTACGCTATTGCGTTCTATAACATCTTTAACGTCAAACATATTTATTATAGCCTAACTGATTGAAGAATAAAAAGAATTATTCGGTACAATTAGTGGGTGGAAGTCAGAACGTGCGCATGGCATCCGCCCACCCAGCCCAGGCCCGGGGTGGCTATCGGGAGATGCGGGAGGATTCCCGGTGGGCCGTTAACGTTTTGGGCCGGTATGTTTATTGTGAGCTTAAATATATTGTTTCTGACGATTTGCTGCGCTCTCGCGGCACTTCCGCAGCCAGGGCTGTGCGGTCGCGGCCCCTTACTCGCAGTTTCCCAAATATTAACAAAGTAGCACTCACAAAACTGTTCGGAAGTCGCAACCAAGTCTATATTTGCAATCTACAGGAGTAAATGAACAACCCCTTCTCCAGTTGAACGGCCCTGACGAAATCTAGACTATGCAGCAGAGACATGTAATAGGCTAATAATTAATTTTACTGTAAGGTAACCCCCGATATCAAAAGCCCTCAAAAATAAAATAGGCTATCTTTTAAAATGTATAGGGTCCTCCTTTGAAGATAACGTTCAGTTTCAGTGAAGTAGCCCTGTGAGAAACTATAGAAATCCGACAGACAGAGAAAGTGCACATTTACTTGTCACTATTATGCCTAGAAGCTATCGTAGCAAGTTCGCTGCATATGTGCAAATGAAATGGCTTGGATTTGGTGAGTAGCCTATTCAAGTCTTTTTTCCCCTCCTGAAGTTGGAAGTGGGCCTATAGTGAAATGATTTCCAGATTCCACTCTGATGTACAGTATCTTGGTAGCTATGCCTAGTCTGTCAAGGGTGATTAGCCTAATATACATTTATTTATTAGCTCAGGGGAGGGTATTCCATCCTATATGATCCTATCCGGTGAACGCGCTCCATTCTGCCAAATTGTAGTAACACGACGCTTGAAATTCTCAGTAACGATAACGGCGTTGCAACGATGAGAAAAGTAATTAATTAGATTACTTAGTTACTGACAAATTAACGCCGTTAGTAACGCCGTTATACTTAAACGCTGTTACTACCAACACTGCTAATTGGTGGACTGCTTATTTGTCTTTATTTAAAAACGTTTGGTTATTCATTTGTTTATTTCAGATAGTTTGTTATTAAAAACCATCAACGGAAAATAATTGTTTGTCGACGTTGAAAAAACGGTCATTGAATTCAGTCAATGTTAAAAAACCTACAAAATTTCACTCGTGGCTGGGATTGAACCCGGGTCGATTGAGTGCTAGACGAGAGAGCTAACGTTGCACCACTCGCCGCTGTACGATTATAGAAACAATAAATCGATAGTAAATAGTGGTTTATTTACAGCAAACATGTAGCATTTGAATCTAAACTATTCAGATTGCCACCACGTGGCCATACCATGTCATTACACCACTAAGCAAAACACATAAACGGTTCCGGAATCCCGACGGAATTACGGATCACTCCCAAAATTTTATTGTTTCTTCCTTGGGTCATGCCTGACATTCGCTGAAAATTTCAGCGAAATTCATCTATCATTTCTTGAGTTATCTTGCTAACAGACAGACAGACAAACAAACAAACGCCGGTCCCCGATAAAAACATAACCTCCTTGGCGGAGGTAATAATTCATAAGAATCGCTTGCCAATGTCCTTTGTTAGTTGCGCGCAGATGAATGATTTGGCCGAAACTAAAATACGACGAATTTCAGCTGAAAATGTGTTTTACACACATAGGCCTATGCCTAATAGAACAACATCGCAATGCATAACAATTCGCTTTTCAAAACTAACTTGCATTTTACCACTGTAAATCGCCTCCATAGACTATGCCATGTAAATGAAAAATAGTTATTAAAATAAATCATATATATAATACTTATTGCACATATATAAACTATATGTTTTATGGTAAAATATTATTTCATGCCCGACTGACATGAAGCTTATAGGAGGGAGCCCTTGCGACATCTGCTGTGAGAAAAGAGAACCACAGCCTGAAAAAAAAGGCCGAACGTGAGACTGGCAGTGTTGTCACGGAAGTAAGATCAAAATAACTCTAAACTAGCTTGTACTGGTGTGCTTTTGATCATGTGGACCGCAGCCCGGCAAGTAATATGTCTCAGCAGCAAAATGGCCGGCGCTTGGTGCTTCTAGTGTTAAAGAAAAGGAGTGTGTGACCTTTGTGTCCACTGTTGCCGCCCGCATCAATAAATTCCTATGAGTACTGCTGCATTTCCTATAGATACACCGGTGCTGCATTTCCTATAGATACACCGGTGCTGCATTTCCTATAGATACACCGGTGCTGCATTTCCTATAGGTACAGTTGTGCTGCATTTCCTATAGGTACAGCTGTGCTGCATTTCCTATAGGTACAGCTGTGCTGCATTTCCTATAGATACAGTTCTGCTGCATTACAGCTGTGCTGCATTTCCTATAGGTACAGCTGTGCTGCATTTCCTATAGGTACAGCTGTGCTGCATTACAGCTGTGCTGCATTTCCTATAGGTACAGCTGTGCTGCATTTCCTATAGGTACAGCTGTGCTGCATTACAGCTGTGCTGCATTTCCTATAGGTACAGCTGTGCTGCATTTCCTATAGGTACAGCTGTGCTGCATTTCCTATAGATACAGCTGTGCTGCATTTCCTATAGGTACAGCTGTGCTGCATTTCCTATAGATACAGTTCTGCTGCATTACAGCTGTGCTGCATTTCCTATAGGTACAGCTGTGCTGCATTTCCTATAGGTACAGCTGTGCTGCATTACAGCTGTGCTGCATTTCCTATAGATACAGCTGTGCTGCATTTCCTATAGGTACAGCTGTGCTGCATTTCCTATAGATACAGCTGTGCTGCATTACAGCTGTGCTGCATTTCCTATAGGTACAGCTGTGCTGCATTTCCTATAGGTACAGCTGTGCTGCATTTCCTATAGATACAGCTGTGCTGCATTTCCTATAGGTACAGCTGTGCTGCATTTCCTATAGATACAGTTCTGCTGCATTACAGCTGTGCTGCATTTCCTATAGATACAGCTGTGCTGCATTTCCTATAGGTACAGCTGTGCTGCATTACAGCTGTGCTGCATTTCCTATAAGTACAGCTGTGCTGCATTTCCTATAGGTACAGCTGTGCTGCATTTCCTATAGGTACAGCTGTGCTGCATTTCCTATAGATACACCGGTGCTGCATTACAGCTGTGCTGCATTTCCTATAGGTACAGCTGTGCTACATTTCCTATAGATACAGTTCTGCTGCATTACAGCTGTGCTGCATTTCCTATAGGTACAGCTGTGCTGCATTTCCTATAGATACAGTTCTGCTGCATTACAGCTGTGCTGCATTTCCTATAGGTACAGCTGTGCTGCATTTCCTATAGATACACCGGTGCTGCATTACAGCTGTGCTGCATTTCCTATAGGTACAGCTGTGCTGCATTTCCTATAGGTACAGCTGTGCTGCATTACAGCTGTGCTGCATTTCCTATAGGTACAGCTGTGCTGCATTTCCTATAGATACAGCTGTGCCGCATTTCCTATAGGTACAGCTGTGCTGCATTACAGCTGTGCTGCATTTCCTATAGGTACAGCTGTGCTGCATTTCCTATAGGTACAGTTGTGCTGCATTTCCTATAGGTACAGTTGTGCTGCATTTCCTATAGGTACAGCTGTGCTGCATTTCCTATAGGTACAGCTGTGCTGCATTACAGCTGTGCTGCATTTCCTATAAGTACAGTTGTGCTGCATTTCCTATAGATACACCGGTGCTGCATTACAGCTGTGCTGCATTTCCTATAAGTACAGTTGTGCTGCATTTCCTATAGATACAGCTGTGCTGCATTTCCTATAGGTACAGCTGTGCTGCATTTCCTATAGGTACAGCTGTGCTGCATTTCCTATAGGTACAGTTGTGCTGCATTTCCTATAGGTACAGTTGTGCTGCATTTCCTATAGGTACAGCTGTGCTGCATTTCCTATAGGTACAGCTGTGCTGCATTACAGCTGTGCTGCATTTCCTATAGGTACAGCTGTGCTGCATTTCCTATAGGTACAGCTGTGCTGCATTTCCTATAGGTACAGCTGTGCTGCATTTCCTATAGGTACAGCTGTGCTGCATTTCCTATAGGTACAGCTGTGCTGCATTACAGCTGTGCTGCATTTCCTATAGGTACAGCTGTGCTGCATTTCCTATAGGTACAGCTGTGCTGCATTTCCTATAGATACACCGGTGCTGCATTTCCTATAGATACAGCTGTGCTGCATTACAGCTGTGCTGCATTTCCTATAGATACAGCTGTGCTGCATTTCCTATAGGTACAGCTGTGCTGCATTACAGCTGTGCTGCATTTCCTATAGATACACCGGTGCTGCATTTCCTATAGATACAGCTGTGCTGCATTACAGCTGTGCTGCATTTCCTATAGGTACAGCTGTGCTGCATTTCCTATAGGTACAGCTGTGCTGCATTTCCTATAAGTACAGCTGTGCTGCATTTCCTATAGGTACAGCTGTGCTGCATTTCCTATAGATACAGTTCTGCTGCATTACAGCTGTGCTACATTTCCTATAGGTACAGTTCTGCTGCATGACTAGAACTAAGGGAAAGTCATGACAGGAGCAGATTGTGCAGTACACCTGGGATAGCATGTGCTTATTACATATTGATAGAAACTATTGTTGAAGTAATAATCTTGACTTATTTGCCGTAATCAAATAAATATTTTTTGTTTCCTGGTGCCGTATTTTTGTCTATGTCTGTCTACGTTTACGTCTCACAACCATAGAATTAGCACAAGATCCACAAGACATAATATGGCAGAGACCATGAGATCGACTGCCCCACTCTGTGTAGATATAAAAGACTCATTCTAAGCTTGTGAGACTACCTACATTTGTTGGTCACTGAAATGACATATAATTATGATTGTAGTTAATTTTGGATATAAAATTCCCCAGACTTACCCAATGTACCTTCCTCTGTCTTCATTCCAGTCTCCAGCTTCTCTTGCTGCTGGAACATGTAATAACCTCCTCCATTTGCTGCCACCATGTTGTCTATCTTCTCCAGGAGAGCAGAGACTTGACTACGGTCTAGGGTCTCATTGTTGTTAAACACATGGTATCTGTCACCACATTGTTTAATGACGTCCCAAGGAGGAAGCTTCTTCTCCCCCAGGGCATCTTCAATGGGCTTGTTCAGATTATCTCCTTTAGTGAAGAGCACAATAGCATACATGATGAAGTTATCACCGAAAGTTTCTTGAATGATCTTTACTGCTAGACGCTCCTCTGGAGTAAAGCGTCCCACTGGTATCAGCAAGAGGAACACATGT
The DNA here is from genome assembly GCF_963854185.1 of Sardina pilchardus. Lineage (NCBI taxonomy): Eukaryota > Metazoa > Chordata > Actinopteri > Clupeiformes > Clupeidae > Sardina > Sardina pilchardus. The sequence continues at coordinate 39,142,853 of NC_084997.1, read as the reverse complement.
GGACCTGGTAGTGCCAGTGAGATGCAGTTACTGATCTCTCTTTTGGTGTGTTCATTGTCACGCACAGTATCAAACAACCCTGGAGTGTCAATCACTGTAATCTGCCTCCCATTGACTTCAGCTGTCTTTCTCTGACACGTGCTAGTAACTGAGTCAGCAGATAGTTCTGCCCAGAACATGTCTCCCCCTAAGATGGTGTTTCCTGTCGAGCTCTTCCCAACTCCAGTCTTCCCCAGCAGCACTATCCGGAGATCTGCAACTGAAACAAAACAGAAAGCGAGATGGCATCAGACTCTTATGTCTAGTAATTGTGCACAGGTGGGCGGTATTGTTTATAAGACAGAACCCTGCGCACCAGAGGGTTACATGCTGCCACTCAGACATGCCACCACTACGACATGCTTCCATTTAGACATGCCTCTATTTCGACATGCTGCTATTTCGACATGCTGCCAATCCGACACATTTTAGTACCCCCATTCCGACAGTTTACAAATCCTATTTTTTTCCAAGTCAATTTATGACCCCGACGGACGCAAAGTGCATCAAAAAACACACCCATTCTTCTCTGTTACATTGCTCCGCGATTATTAGTCACAGCGAGATGAGACCTATATTGCATGAAAGGGCAGAACCGGGGCTTTCCAACGAGACTAGACACGTGTCTGTACGATCAAGTATGAAAATACAATATAATCATGAATTTAATTCAAAGTATAGGCCTATCATATTTACAGTCTATTGCTCTGCGTTCACCCACGCAGCCACTGCTCTCTCTTGAATTACTCCGGGACCAGGCATCGTACAGACATGACACGCATATCAAATGAAAGAGGAGAAACAGAGTCTTTCCAAACACATCGTCGATACCAAACACATCGATCCTTTTGTGTTATAAAAACAGACGAAGTGACAAACAAATAAGAATATCATATAGCTTCGGCTACCGCTACTTTCGTTTGATTTACTCGAACCGTGGTCAAAAATATATGGCTTGCATGTCAGATAAAAGAGGAGAGCTAGAGCTATCCACAGATACCAAATACAACCTTCTAGGCCATAAAACAGACGAAGTGACAGCAAAATAATAACTTAATTTAGCTCCACTTAGTCCGCGAATAATGAGAACTTGTACAGAACTGCTTTCACTTCCCCGAGTCGCGCACGCAACAGACACATAGCCTAACCATATATCAAGAAGTCTTCACAATTACATTTTAAATGTGAATCTTTATTATTTTACACAATTGGATATAGTATGACATTAATAGCCTTTTAATGACCTCATGTCGGAATGGCACGTTGTTTGAAAGAAAAAGTTAAATACCGCCACTGCGACCATGAAAAAAAAAATGTCGGAGTGGTGGGACTTTTTCGCATAAAGAGACATGCCTCCACTACGACAATTGGACGTCAATGTCGGAGTGCTGGTATGTCGGAATGAACGGCGGATACCGCACCAGAGAGAGGGATGGTGCAACCAGGTGCAGGAATAGAAGAGATATTGGTGTTGGTGAAAATAGATTTGTTGCAATATCTGTGTGAATGCAGTGCATACCTTCCAGGATGTAGCCTGAGTTTTATACCTCACCAAAGTAAGTGTTGCTAAGGCAGGCACACTATTGCCACCTTCACAGTTTACGCCACAAGAAAAATTTTCTCACATATCAGGGGGTCAGAAAGCTTTTATCCCATTGAATTGTGTGCGTCTGAATTGACTGAAACTCAAGGAGACGTCAAAAAAATGCCTACTTGTACTACTTTTCCGGAAATGTCTCTGCTGCAGCTGGGCAACGCTATTACAACCATAGACATAGAACGCATAGACATAGAACGCGTTCTATGTCTATGATTACAACACGTTAACAACATTTCCGGAAAGGTACTGACTCGATTAAATTCATTCTGGACTCTATCCGACCACATAAAGACGTGGGGATACTTCGGTTTGGCTTTAGGAACCCTCTACTCACTACCACGTAAGTGTAATGTTGTTTGGAACAGTAGAAGAGGTATACAAATAGCATTTTGTAGCGGCGAAAGGACTTGCCCCGGTCACTTCCAGGCTAACGAGTTTTTGGCTAAAAACGGTAATCGAACTCTCTCGAAACACATCCGAATGACATGATGTGATGTCAACTCAACGTATGTACTCCCAATCATCCCTAAATTGATCTAAAGTGCATTTTACTCCGGATAATCCCTTTAAGTACCATGGACATTATAACTCGTAAATAACACAAGGACAGTATTACTGACAATCACTACTCTTCATTAGCATAACTTCATTAGCAATTTACCTCCACTTATACACTTAATTTCATTATTCACCAAAGCACCCCTCTACCCATAGATTTGCCCATTCCCACACTGCATTGCGCAGGCCAGACCACACTGAAATAGCCCACATTTACTACCGCTGTGGTTGGCCTGTCATGGCGGCGCGCGCAGTCTTCAAACCTTCCAAACAAACGCTGAAAGGAATTAGGCCTACACACAAGGGCTATGACAAACTAAACTATGAGAAGGAGAGACAAAAACAGACAAGGCATACGACAGTCAAACGTAGAGCGCTCCCAAAGAGTAAGTGTAGGCTATGTTTATTCATGAAGCCTACGTTTTATTAAATGGCTATGTAGCGTGACCGGGAGTGACTGCCTGGGAGAAAAGACGTGAGTGTCATGTTTAATGTTTTGTATGTGCGTGTTCCGTGTGGCGGCTAAGGTTCAAATGCGGTGTTTATGTTTATGTGTGTTATCATGTACCGGCTAATAACGTTCGGTGTGCACCCCCGCGGTAAAAGCAGTAGTTCGGACAACTAGGCTATGTGACGTGAGCTAGACAGAGCGCTCTGTCACACCTAGTATGCTGCCCTCGTACTGCGTCTTCTCTTGCAGGCAGGACTAGACAGCTAGTTAACAGTTCTCTAAAGCTTCAAATAAATCCAAGGCTTGACTTTGGTTTAGATATCTTTAGTGACTTTGATTTTTGTTTGTAAAACTGTAAAACAATACAGAAGAAAATGTACATGAATTTTCACGTTACATATGAAATAGAATAGGCTAAGCAGCTAACACACCGTTTGCTAGCAAATAGCAATCACTCGTGACCGACGAGAACTAGCAAACTTAAACTTAAGTAAGCGGACAAAACACATTCCAATTACAAAGTTACAAAAGCAAGACACCCCACAAGTAATACTTATCTAATGTGTACTTACAGACAAATATTGTCCGGGGCTCAAACGTAAATATTCTCATGTGAGGAAATCGCCAGGAAAACGTGTTCATCTGATTAAACTCTTTTTAGACTAACATGCAAAAACAGGAAGTAGTCTACTTAACTACTAGACAATTGCTTAGTAACGCCACAAGGTGGCAGCATATACAAGGGAATACATGCATTCTTAGGGAAGGCAGAACACTCCCCGCTTGGTATAATGTTATTATGCCACTATAAATCATTAAAACTCAACTTAAACATGAGTGGCAAGCTAAATTGTCTCTTTTACTCAGAAAGAAGAACTACTATTTCTGAGATAGGCCTCAAAAGCACTTTAGCAGTCCCTTCTTTTACTATTCTAACTTCCACCTTCCGGATCCTCTTGTCACCGCTCGGCAGAGTGTTGACAACCACTCCCACAGGCCAATCATTTCTGTGGGCTTGGCTGTCTTTCAGCAGGACAACGTCGCCGGTCTTGACATTTGGCCTTTCATCAGTCCACTTTCGGCGGCCTTGTAGAGTTGATAAGTAGTCCCTTCTCCATCTCTTCCAAAAGGTGTTTGCAAGGTACTGGACATGTTTCCATTGCTTCCCGTGCAGATCAGCTATTTGGAAGTTTCCAGAGGGGGCTGCAACGGCGCTCATCTTCTGGGTAAGTAGCATCGCTGGGGTGAGGACTGTAGGCGTATCGGGGTCAGAGGATACGGGTACCAGGGGCCTGGCGTTTATGATCGCCATCACTTCAGCCATGAGAGTGCTCAGGACCTCATGTGTGAGGCGAGTGTGTCCGGTCTGAAGCAACATGGCATCCAGGATGCGTCTGGCGACGCCGATAAGCCTTTCCCATGAGCCCCCCATATGCGAGGAGTGTGGCGGCTTAAAAACCCAAGAACATTCCTTGCTTTGAAGGTAGGCTGTTATGGCTGTGTCTTCCGTGTTAATGCCCAGTTCTTTACAGGCTCCAACAAAGTTAGTCCCTCTGTCAGAGCGGAGAAGTCTGGCTGGACCACGGATTGCAAAAAATCTTCTGAGCGCGTTGATGAAGCTGTCGGTAGTCATGGATTCAATGAGCTCGAAGTGAACAGCTCTGGTTGACATGCAAGTGAATATCACAGCCCATCGCTTACTGTCTGCGCTTCCTCCTCTCGTTCTCCGTGTCATGATGGCCCATGGCCCGAAGACGTCGAGGCCTACGTTGGTGAATGGAGGCTCGGGTGTGAGTCTGTCAGCAGGTAAGTCTGCCATTTTCTGGTCCTGTAGCCGCCCACGCAGCCTTCGGCAGGTCACGCACCTGTGGATGACGGACGACACCAGACGCTTACCACCCAGGATCCAGTAGCCTGCTGCTCTGACAGCTCCCTCTGTTATGTGTCGCCCCTGATGCACCACCTGCTCGTGGTAAAATCTCACCAGGAGTGTGGCAATGTGGTGGGTGCGCGGGATTAGCAGTGGGTGCTTCTCTTCATGTGACAGGTCTGGAGCGGATCCTATACGACCGCCAACCCGAAGCAGGCCATTTTCGTCAATCACTGGATTGAGCTTTTTGAGAGGGCTTTGCTTAGGAAGTGTCTTACCCTCTTTTAGGCATTTCAGTTCATTTTCAAAGACCTCGCGCTGAACAGCACGAATGATCCCACACTTTGCCTGTGACAGTTCATTTGTGGTGAGTGTGTCTTTGAAACACCTCCAGCCTCTGCGTTCTGTGCTTGCTGGATTTCCCTTGAAAGACGCAGCGACGTGGATGAGTCTGGCTGTAGCATTGCAGAGGTTTCTCCAGCTTGAGAATCTTTCAAACCGCTCCGAGCCCAGCTGAGCGTCCGAGACCCTGGTGGACAGAGCGGTGACCTCAGGTCGAATGTCGGAGTCTGCGTCTGGCTCCACCAGGTTGAAGACGTGGGGCTCCAATGGTTCCTCCGTGTTGCGAGTCAGGAAACTGGGGCCGGAGAGCCAACTGCTTTGCTGTAGCTGTGCTGCAGGCATGTACCTTGTCGCATGGTCCGCGGGATTCTGGTCCGTGGGGACATAGGACCACTGGTCTGGGTGAGTGGATCGTCTTATGCGGTTCACCCTGTTGGACACATACACATAAAACCTTCTCGATGCATTATGGACGTACCCAAGTACAATTTTACTGTCTGTGAAGAACCTGACATCGTCAACATGGATGTCCATCTCGTCTTGGATCAGCTCGTACATTTGAACAGCGAGCACAGCTGCACAAAGTTCGAGGCGGGGGATGGTGTGTGCAGGCCGGGGAGCCAGCTTGGACTTCCCCATGATGAATCCCATGTGTACTTTGCCGTCAGCATCGAGTACTCTCATGTACGCCACAGCCCCTATCGCCACTGTCGACGCATCAGAGAAAATGCAAAGTTCTCTCCTCTGTGTTGCAGACAGTGGGACGGGTGTATAGCACCTCTTTATATGCAGGTTTTCCAGAGCTTCGAGTGAGTCTCTCCATGAGTTCCACTCTGTCTCTTTCCCGGGGTCAAGAGGAGTGTCCCACCCCTGCTCTGTTGAGAGTTCCCGTACTAATGCTTTTCCCTGCATAATTATAGGAGCAACGAACCCCAGGGGATCGTATTGACTGTTCACAGTGGATAGGATACCTCTTCGTGTGTATGGCTTCTCTTCCCGGGACACCAGGAACATGAAGCTGTCTGTTTCCAGGTTCCAGGAGAGGCCCAGGCTTCGCTGGAGGGGGAGAGGATCTACACCAAGCTCCAGCTGTTTCAGGTCTTTGGCACGGTCTTCCTCAGATAGAGCTGCCATTACCTGTTCGCTGTTTGAAGCTACTTTATGTAGCCTCAGGTTGGACTCTGCCAGCATCTGTGTGGTTCTCTTGAGGAGGTCTATTGCCAGCTCAGGTGAGGCAACAGATGTCAGCCCATCATCCACGTAGAACTGACGCTCCACAAACTGTCTTGCATCAGAGCCGTATGCTGCTTCACCTTTCTCGGCAGCACGTCTCATGCAGTATATGGCGATGGCGGGTGATGGGGTGTTTCCAAACACGTGGACCTTCATCCTATACTCCACCACATTCTTGTCAAAGTCATTGTCCTCATACCAGAGGTAGCGGAGGTAGTCTCTATGATCGCTTTTGACCACAAAGCAGTAAAACATTTGCTGCACGTCTGCCGTCACAGCTACAGGCTCTTTGCGGAACCTCAGAAGTACTCCCAGCAGCGTGTTGTTCAAGTCTGGGCCGCTGAGGAGTACATCATTCAGGGATAAGCCTTCACATTCAGCGCTTGAGTCAAATACTACTCTTATTTGATCCGGCTTTTTCGGGTGGTAAACACCAAATGAGGGAAGGTACCAGTGTTCTTTACCTGCCTCCAGCGGTGGTGCTTGCTCAGCTTGGTCGTTATCCATCATTTTTTGCATAAACTCTATGTAGTGGCTTTTCATCTCTGGCTTTCTCTCCAGAGTCTTTATGAGCGAGCTGAAGCGTTTGACTGCTTGATTCCTGTTGCTTGGAAGTAGTCGTCGTGGCGACCGGAACGGCAGGGGTGCTACCCAGCTGTGGTCGTCGTCCTGAAAGACCTCTCTGTCCATGATGGTCAGGAATGTTTTGTCGTCCACTGACAGGGCTGTCTTGTTGTCATCTCTGGAGCTCTCAAAAACAGAGAGACCGAGGCTGTCTGTGTTCGTTGCCCAGCCTGTGTGTTCTTCACGGGTGGGTGACAGGGGGTTGTGTCGCTGTAACATGCTGCTGTGGCCCTCTTTCACCTGTATGTTGTTTGGACAAGGATGGAGAAAGGATGTTCGGCCGTTTTGCAGCACATTAGCCTTGTACACGTTGACTTGTTGAGCTGGTTTGTGGGCTGCCTCCAGACAGACGACACCCACGATGACCCAGCCTAGGTCCAGCCGCTGTGCATATGGAGCATTGTGTGGCCCGTTGATTTGTTGACGCACCTTATGAACTCTGAGGATGTCTCTTCCCAGGAGCATGAGGATGGGAGTGTCCGGGTCCACAGCTGGAATCTTGTTCGCCACTGGCTGTAGGTGAGGGTGGTGCTTTGCGACATCAGGAGACGGGATTTCAGATCGATCATCCGGCACCATGTCACACTCGATTAGCGTGGGGAGAGGGAGTTGTAGTTTCCCATCCATAGACTCAAGCATGAAGTTATTGACTCGCCTGCCGGAGGTCTCTGTTGTCCCCGCACAGGTCTTCAATGTGTAGGGGGCTGGGCTGGCCTTGATGCCAAAGAGGTTGAAGAACTCCGTCTTCGCGAGTGACTTGTTACTCTGCTCATCCAGCACTGCATACATCTTGACGGCTTTGTCTCTTCTCCCAGCAGGATAAACATTAATAAGACAGATCTTGGCACATGAGCGTGGGCTGTCTGCATTGCCGCATATCTCCGTGCACTTGGATGTGACTGTGGGTGTGTCTTCATGTGGCTCCCCGCTTTCCTCCTTCTCCGTGTGAGCTCTCTCGCTGGATGTAGGAGGGCCTGGGTGTAGAGCCGTGATATGTCGATCACTGTTGCACTCGTCACATTTGACTGATGCTTTGCAGTCTTTCGCCATATGCCGAGTTGACCCACAGCACTTAAAGCAGATGCGGTTATCTTTCAGGTAAGCTTTACGTTCTTCAATAGGTTTGGATCTAAAGCTCCTACACTTTTTGAGTGGGTGAGGCTTCCTGTGTATTGGGCACTCACGGTCTGGTTCACTCGTTTTCTTCTCCACAGGGCTGGTGTCACCATCAGTGTTCTTGGGTGTGACTTCGGTCTTGTGCACACTTACTGGGACTTTGTGGCTGTGTTTCACGGCTTTCTCCGCTTTGTGTGGCACATTGCTGTTTGAAGTGGCGATGGCGAAGCTTGGGTCATTCCTCACTTTGGCCTGTCGCCGGACGAATTGGGAGAAGAGAGAGAATGGAGGGAAAGCTACTCCGTGCTCTTCTTTGAACTTGGACCCCATGCTTATCCACCTCTCTTGTAGGCTGTAGGGTAGCTTTTCCGCGATTGGATTCACTCCGCGGGCTGTATCGAGACAGGAAAGGCCCGGTAGGTATCCTTCTTCTTTGGCACATTCCAGTTCAAGGAGGATATCACCGAGTTCCCTGAGTTTAGCATTGTCTTTGTTGGTCAGCTTGGGAAACTCTTCTATCTTTTTAAAGAGCGCCTGTTCTACGGCCTCTGGTGTCCCGTAGCATTCTTCCACACGTTGCCACACCATGTGGAGGCCTGCAGTAGGATTAAGCATGTGTACTGAACGGATTCTACGTGCTTGTTCTGCTGAGTCTGCACCTAGCCACTTTACCAGGAGGTCCAGTTCTTCCCTGGGTGTCAGATTCAAGTCCTTGGTGGTACTCAAAAAGGATGCTTTCCATGCCCAGAAGTGTTCGGGACGGTCATCGAACTGTAGGAGGCCGGAGCTCACCAGTTCTCGGCGTATGAGATACCTGGCCAGGTCTTGAGCTGGCTGTGGCTCAGTGGAGTGTCCCTTGTTCAGACTGGGAGATGGGAGAGGCGGCTGTTGACAAGGCTTGAATGGAGATGGTTCACATAGCTGTTCTTTCTTTATGTTGTTGACTCTCAGCTTTGGGTTCGTGTGAGCAGCTGTTCCAGTGTGGGGTTGCCTATAGATATCCAGCGGCACATGTGTTGGTGATGGTGGTCTGTAGGCATCCGGTGGTTGTCTGTAGGCATCCAGCGGCACGTGTGTTGGTTGTCTGTAGGCATCCAGCGGCGCGTGTGTTGGCTGTCTGTAGGCATCCAGCGGTGCGTGTGTTGGCTGTCTGTAGGCATCCAGCGGCGCGTGTGTTGGCTGTCTGTAGGCATCCAGCTGTACGTGTGTTGGTTGTCTGTAGGCATCCAGCTGCATGCGCGTTGGTGACGGTGGTTTGTAGGCATCCGGCTGCACGTGTGTTGGCGGCGGTGGTTCTCTGCCGAACATCTCTGAGTGCTGCTGGATGTAGTTGCCTGTACGTTCATAGGCACTGAAAGGCTTGCTTGGGACGTATGGCTCGTAGTGCTTCTCCCCGCTTTCAATCTCCTCGTTCTCGTATGCTGCAGCCGCTGCCTCTGCGGCAGCGGCCACCCTCTGGCTCATGAGAACGTGGAGACTGGCTTCAAGGTCAGCTTTCCGCCTCATCACGCTTGCTTCTCTTTCAGCGAAAGTCACCTGTGCTTGTGCTGCCTTTGACTGGGCACGTGCTCTGGCAGCCGCTGATGATGCTGATGATACACCGGACCTTTTGGATATCTGTGACCGGGAGTCAGGTGTTCTAAAAGGCTCTTGTGTCTCGGTTGCCTCATGGTGGGCTTCGGGAAGTTTTAGGAGAGCCGCGCCCTGCGCCTGTTCAGCGGCATCCACCTCCAATCTATCCACGTGTAGCGACATCCTCGTGGGCTAACTTCTAAAGTTTGAACTTGCTGCGCTGTTGTCTTTTTACTATGCTGCCCTCGTACTGCGTCTTCTCTTGCAGGCAGGACTAGACAGCTAGTTAACAGTTCTCTAAAGCTTCAAATAAATCCAAGGCTTGACTTTGGTTTAGATATCTTTAGTGACTTTGATTTTTGTTTGTAAAACTGTAAAACAATACAGAAGAAAATGTACATGAATTTCACGTTACATATGAAATAGAATAGGCTAAGCAGCTAACACACCGTTTGCTAGCAAATAGCAATCACTCGTGACCGACGAGAACTAGCAAACTTAAACTTAAGTAAGCGGACAAAACACATTCCAATTACAAAGTTACAAAAGCAAGACACCCCACAAGTAATACTTATCTAATGTGTACTTACAGACAAATATTGTCCGGGGCTCAAACGTAAATATTCTCATGTGAGGAAATCGCCAGGAAAACGTGTTCATCTGATTAAACTCTTTTTAGACTAACATGCAAAAACAGGAAGTAGTCTACTTAACTACTAGACAATTGCTTAGTAACGCCACAAGGTGGCAGCATATACAAGGGAATACATGCATTCTTAGGGAAGGCAGAACACCTAGGCTCTGGATGTTTACCAAAGGGGTCTATTGTTATTATTCCCGTTCTCCTGGGGCCTCGCAAAATTTGTGCGTATGTTTCATGTTCGGATGTATCAACAGTAAATGAGCATGAGAATGTGCATTCCTCCCAGGTTTATCCACGGCAGCTATATGTGTGGCGTACACACATTTTCAGTGTGTATCGTCAGTTGGCAACGCATAGATCTAGGCAACGCAGTGCAACAACATTAGTTGATCATGAGTATAGGCCTTTAATTGCACAGCATATTGTGAAATGTGGGCTATTAACACTAGAAGCGCCAAGCGCCGGTGTTGTGTGCCTTCTGGTTTTTCCACCTACTGGTTTCGGAGCTGTTTCCGAGGCTGCCCAGCTGTCATGGATACCTATCAACAGCAACCGACGGCCGAAGTCCACAGATTCGCTACATATTCATAGACATTTTACTGGGCTTTGCATCACACCTCAATAAAAACTGTGTTGACCTGAACTGAACATTTGAGCACTATATTACTATAACATATTCCAGCGGGAAAATTGTTTTTTAAAAGTAGTCAAGCTGCATGAATTTGTGTCGTGCTGGATTCGAACCCTCCTCAGCAAAACCAATTACGCACAAGTCCGACTCGCTCTCGATTATGCTATCGATGCTTACGCCATCTTTTGGATATGACTTTGTCTTCACTCAGTAGGTCATGAAGTACCGTTTATCCCAACCTTCCAAAACAACTGGTTACCTTCATTCAGACTTTAAAACATAACTGTATCATGCACTCTACCTTCTGTTACACGTCTGCATATCCATGTGCAAGGATTTGTCATAAATTCTAACAGGCAGCGCACGGATTCTGAATCAATGGGTCTAAAGGCTGGCTTACATTGCACGATTTTGGTCTGTTTTAACAGTCGGCGACTAAATTTCCAAAATCGGGCGGAAATCTTGGGAGTTGTACTGAAATCGCTGAAATAATTTGAAGGAATCTAGCAGCAGTCTTGTAAATAGTGACCCACAGTCTTTGCAAAATCCTAATCTGAGACTGGCCTGTGACTAGACTGTGACTAAAACCTCAATGAATTGTCTTTAGATGTGAGAGGGTCTGAGACTGTAGTTTTTCAAAAATCTTTTCCAAATCTTTGCAAAGTCTGGCAATGTAAGGTAGGCTTAAAACAACTGGTTACCCTGGCCTCGCTTTCTAACAGATGGGCTGCAATACGTTCCTTGGATTCATTTTCTCCCCACCCCCTCTCTCTGTCCCCTGCATATAGGCTGTAGGCTGGCTAGGCAACTCGTGGAAGAATGCGCAATCATGTTTCATCGCATATGCGCGTTTCAGAATGTTCGAATCCGCCAGCGTGCGTGTAGTTGTGTGAATAGAAAAGAATACAATAGAATATAGCCTACTTTATTGATGCCTTACTCAAAAAAACTTCAGCCATGAATAGGTCAGGGATCGACCTGGCAACCCTTGGGTCATGAGGCTGAAGCTCTAACCAGTTGGCTACAGCGATACTTTGATAGTAAGTTAAAATGTGTGTCTCAATCCTGAATCTCGAATTCACATAGCCTAGAAGTCAGCTTAAATTGTAGAAACAATAGGCCTATAGCTTTTTTCCAGCAGACATCACAAACATAGCCTACACATTCGCAAAACGGGGAATATCTTTCACTCGCGCATATGCCTGCTCAGCATAGCTCTCTATCTCCCTCCCTCCGAGGTAACTAGACCCTAAGATGCTTCTCCCTAAATGAATGAAAATTGGTGTTGGGTCGACATTTTTCATCCTTCCTCTCCTGTCGGGTCAGGCTCCTATCACAGAACGCATGCCTCCAGGCTGTAGGCTGGTTTGTTGTTTACATGCAACTCGTGGAAGAATGCGCAATCATGTTTCATCGCACATGCGCGTTTCAGAATGTTCGAATTCGCCAGCGTGGAACCAGTAGACTACAGCTCTACATGTTGAAAATGTGTGCCTCAATCCCGAATCATTTCACATAGAAGTAGCGTACATTGTAGAAACAATAGGCCTATAGCTTTTTTTCAGCAGACATCGAAACATAGCCTACACATTTCCAAACGGATATCTTTCACTGATCATTTTTAATTCTCGCGCCTATGCCTGCTCAGCATACAGTAAGCATTACTTGAGAATGGCCATTTCACTCACGCTTTGCCTGATTCACGTTCTGCGTGAAATGTATTACAGCTGCATTACAACTTACCGCCACTAGGTGGCAGTACAGTCCGCTGTAGCATTGCTGCGGTGTGATTGATACTGTAGCCCAGTTCTACTCATTCAATAGGCGGCCAGGAAGCAACCTCTAGTGGACCAGCCCATATAGTATATTTCGGAAATGCCAACAGAAATCCCTAGGAGCCTAGTCACCTACAGACTGCAACACTACAACTCTTTTATTGTTTTGTTTTTTCGGGTGTTTGCCAATTCAGTCTGGCACTCTGAAAATGTTCGCAAGGCTCTGCAATTCGAAAAAGACGAGCATGAACTAACAAACTATTTGTCATAGTTCAAAATTGCCATTAACACAAGCAGCAGATTGAAATAACACTTTATGTTTCATTCGAGAGTTTGATAACAGTGAGGATGATAAGCACTATGCAAACAAGTTTTATTGAGTTAGACTGCGTCTCTATAATAGTTCCGTAATCTGACGTAGGCTATTTCCTCATGAATGTAATTCTGTAATTTCTCTTTGGACAGCTAAATATCTATCCAAGGGCGTCAGTTTAGTTTTCAGGGGACAAAAACGCTATTTTACAGCTTGGTTTGATAAGTGCTGGGGACATACATTTTATATGATCTTAACGATGTTGAGGACTTGTTACGTTTCTGACTCTGCTGCGCCGTTGCCGCCAGAACCAGTTTTAAACGCACGCCTAGGCTATATTTAGGTTACTTTATCAGCTTCGTACTTAAATGGCTCATTCCGAGGAGAATGAAGGCTAGTTCGCTGGCTTCTATCATGTCCTCAGGACTCGGCTCGTGCAAAAAAAAAAACGAAACCAGAGCCAGAGTGATGCTGAAACCGGCCTGTGTCCCTAGTTCATTCTAACTCCACGAAAATTACCACTGCTGGTTAGTTTGCTTTACTTTGTGGAGTAATCCATATGGATTGGTGAATATGTAGGCTTTAGACCTACTTTCTCGGGGGGCAGAGACATTTTTCAAGGTGGTGTAGGCCCTGAAATACAGTAGCCGAAGCATAAATATTTTAATCGTAGTTGGGCTATTCGAAATTGCGCTCTGATCAGCGGAGGACGGGAGCAGTAAATCTAAATAGGCTATTGGTCGTTTATCGAAGAACAGTAGCCTACCATGCCTTACTATTATCTTTGATATTTCATGTGCATGGTTTTGAATATTTTAACAGTTGCCAAAAAATATAAGGGATTCAGTCAGTCGAGTATGATATTCGCGGCATAGGCCTACACTTGAAACGCACGATCAAAACGTGTTGTTTCTGCGTAGACAGACCCTCGGCTACACTTGACATGCAGTTGTGTTCTGTTCTCAGAGCATATGCTTTCTCTGTCTATGATCTGCAGCTTTTTTCACGAACTGCTGACCTCCTCTACACTCGACAGAAAATTCGGCCACTGAGCAGCGAAGTTGCTGATGCGATGCGTGCTTCTCAAGTCTGATAATTTGCAGCACGATCAAATGGTATTATGGAATCATGGACTGAAAGAAAAATAAACTAGCTAAAGGTTTCTCCAATCAGGAAATACATCTTAATTTACATTTAACCCTTTGATGCATGAGCTATTGAAACCCCCTCTAATGCATAACATGGGTCACAAGTGACCCGCATTCATTTTCTATGGAGTTTTGTTGAAGGGCTAGGGTTTCTTAGCAATTTCTTTAAAAAAAACCTTATTTTCATGACCCAGCACTCCATGAATTCCTCAATTAACTTGTTTTTGTTCATTACAAGACTAAGTTGTATTTTTTTCTCTTAAACTTTTTAAAGAAAAACACTTTTCTGTCAATACCCCTCTAATTCATAACATGGGTCACAAGTGACCCGCATTCATTTTCAATGGAGTTTTGTTGAAGGGTTAGGGTTTCTCAGCTATTTTCAAGAAAATAATTCAATTTATAATTTAATATTCCAGGTTTCCATCACTTATTTAGTTTCTTCCAAACACCAATCATTATTTTCATTAATTGATGGTCACTCCTTGAATTCTAACACTTTTTATGTGCCTAAATTACATTTGAACACATGGGTCACAAATGACCCGCATTCATTTCCTATGTAAAATGAACCTATAATCAAAATTTATTTGCAGTGCTCTTTGAAATCAGTATCATTTGTCATTTCATATTAACATTTACCATTACATATTAATATTTTAACAAACACCAATAATTATATTCATTCCTCTATGCCTACTCCATGAATGTGACTAAGTTTTGTGAAACAATACAATGATTGAACACATGGGTCAGAAATGACCTGTGTCTGCAAAGTGTGATTGTGAGTAAGATAATGAATATTATGTGAACCATTTTATGTAACTATAATATTTGCAAGACCATGGCGATATGGGGAGTGCTGAGACAACCCAGCCACAAGAGGACTTAAGACAAAAAAATCCAAGAGAAAGCGATGCAGCCTTTGTCCAACTGCCAGTGATAGAAAAGTCACCCTCTCCTGCTCCAAATGCACACGGCCTGTGTGCCAGGACCATAAAGTGACAGTGGTCATTTGTGAAACATCCCTACTGGTACGCTGGTAGCTGGTTTGAGCTGATCTTTGCTAGTTTTCTTCCAGCTATTGCTGCTAGCTGGTGTAGCTGGTTAGGCCACCAGGTTGACATGCTGGCGTGACCATCTGAGGAAGCTGGTCATGGCCTGTCGTGTGGGATACCGCTGGTGTTAGATGGTCATGCTGGTGACCAGCCTGCCAAGCTTGACATTGTTGGTGTGAGATGGTCATGCTGGCTTGCTAGAATGACCAACATAAGCTGGCATGGCCAGTAAAAACCAACAATGTAGACCAGCAACACCAGTTAAAATGAGCTTGAGGTGGTACGACAAGCAAAACCATCAGTTTTAGTCGCATTTACTACTTCTCCACAGTTTGAAAGTTAACCAGTTCTCCAAGTCCTCTCGCTATAGATCTATTTTCACATCCCTCAGACCGTCACCACGGTATACCTATGAATGATGCCATCCACAGGTAGACCATGGTGACGGTCTGAGAGAAGTCTCATAGATCCATAGTTATGGACATAAATTGCGTTACTGATGCACTGCAGTTCTGTATTGGTATTCAAAGTGTCAGTGACATAATGTACAGTGTTTTACAAAAGCAAATTAAAAATGTTTAGATATAATAACAGCTATTTCTTTTTTTTCAGATGATTTTTTTGGCCTTTTTATGCCTTTAAATGGACAGGACAGTAGAGTATGACAGGAAGTGAGTGGGAGAGAGAATTGGGGTGGGATCTGGAAAGGACCACGGGACAGGAATCGAACCCGGGTTGCCGGCGTGTGGTGCAGGTGCCCCAACCGCGTCACGGCTGGGGCCTATAACAACTATTTCTAATCAGATTAGTATTAGAAATATTAGAATGTGTTGTTTGTATATTGTTCTCATAATATTCATTATCTTACATAATCACACTTTGCACACACAGGTCATTTCTGACCCATGTGTTCAATCATTGTATTGTTTCACTAAACTTACTCACATTCATAGAGTAGTCATAGAGGAGTGAACGATTATTGCTGTTTATTAAAATCTGAATTTGTAATGGTAAATTTGAATATTAAATGACTAATTACACTGATTTCAAAGAGTACTGCAAAGAAATTCTGATTATAGGCTAATTTTACATAGGAAATGAATGCGGGTCATTTGTGACCCATGTGTTCAAATGTAATTTAGACAAATAAAAAGAGTTGGAATTCAAGGACTATCCATCAATTAATGAAAATAATAATTGATGTTTGGAAGAAACTAAGTAAGTGATGGAAACCTGGAATATTAGATGACAAATTAAATTATTTTCTTAAATATAGCTAAGAAACCCTAACTCTTCAACAAAACTCCATAGAAAATGAATGCGGGTCACTTGTGACCCATGTTATGCATTAGAGGGGTAGTGACAGAAAAAGTGTTTTTATTTAAAAAGTTTAAGAGAAAAAAATTATATTTAGTATTGTAATGAACAAAAACAAGTTAATTGAGGATATCATGGAGTGCTGGGTCATGAAAATAAGTTATAGCTGAGTTACAGAAAAAATAAACTCGTCCGGGTCACTTGTGACCCATGTTATGCATTTAAGGGTTAAATTCCTAGGCTACTTAATTTAAATACTTCTTAATTTAATCCCACTGTCAACTCAAATTGGTGAGGGTTCTGTTACATCTGCGATCAAGTGATTTGAAACATAGAAAATATTATAACGATTAGTCTAGTCTAGTCTTTGACTTTTGAGTCGTTTTCCAAGTATCTGCCGTGCCGACTGAGGCATTCCATTCAGATGGCTAGCCTACCACAAAGCGAGCCATCAAGTGTTGGAAGCTAACTGTACCATCCCCCCTCTGTGAGCTGACCTC
The DNA here is from genome assembly GCF_963854185.1 of Sardina pilchardus. Lineage (NCBI taxonomy): Eukaryota > Metazoa > Chordata > Actinopteri > Clupeiformes > Clupeidae > Sardina > Sardina pilchardus. The sequence continues at coordinate 39,126,063 of NC_084997.1, read as the reverse complement.
TGTGCCTTAGAAGACGAATTAAAAAAATCCCCCCCAGAGCAGTTTCACACATCATTAGCAATCTTATGTTGAGTGTGCGTCTGCAACAGTGAGCTTACTCCTTTTCGCCTTTCGGAAACAGTAGCGTCATTTTTTGCCGGGGACCGGGTAGGCTACATGTCTCCACCACTTTTTTATGACAAACGATTTTGTCCCCACCACTTTTTAAATGTTTATCAATTCATCAAAAATAGTTGGTGCCCACTGCCCAGGGCTACAGATAAACCTATTGTGATCGACAATGCCAACGCATAATGGACCGAAATAGCCGAACAATGTGTTGTCATACCTGCAACAATGTAGGCCTTTTCCAAAAACAATTTCAGTTACTTTAACTGGAAGTGAAAGCTAGGGGTATTTAAGTATCTTTGCCTCTTTCTTGTCTTGGTCTTACTGTCTTTGTCTTGCCGTCTCTGGTCGACATAGTGGTCGGGAGATTTGCAATAAATTACAAACAACAAATTTCTGGCGTAGGGGCCTACCGAGGTGTTTGCGGAAAGAAAAACAAATCAGGTTCGCGGATAGAACTCGGTCAGATTAGCGCGATAAGGCATTGAACATTTTGACATTTTTGAAAATAAAATACATGTCAAATATTTCCCTCACATCCGTCTTCCTATGTGCAGAAATGTGTTAAACTACTGACAACAAAATACGTGCGTTTAAGCTATAGGCTATTGTGTCAGCTAGGGCTGCACGATATTAGGAAAACATGCGATATGCGATAACATTATTGAGTACTGCGATAACGATTGTAGCTCTTTCCACAACAACACAACGGGGGCAGGTTCTTTGGATACGGGCGTTTATTTATCTGGATACACCGAAGTCTCCACACTCCATTCACGCCGTGAGAACTAACAAGTAATCACCAAAAGGATACATCAGTGTACAGTGTATAAACAACAAAACGATACAAAGAAACAAGGAAAAACAATATAAAACAAAGTAACAAATACCTCGTTGGCCGCTGGTTATAGAAAGAGGTTGAGCTTAACTTAATTCTTCTCTTCTGAGTACAAGTATACCAGGCCTAAAACGATGTATAAATTGGTTGGCTTTACAGTAATATACACATTAAGATAAAACGAATATAGGAAACAAAATGACATAAAACAGATGGAAATAAATACCTTGTTGCTGGTAGTTCTTGCACACAGCTAGATTAAGCACTATAACTTAAGGCTTAATGCAAAATAAAGGCAAAGCTTAGCGTTATGGTCTGCCTCCACCGTGACAATGGCAATAATGAACTATGCGTTCTTTCGGTAGCCAACATACAGGTGTGCCTCGCGCACAGAGTTTTAATAACAAATAAACAATTCTGAAACCATAGCAGCTTCGAATACAAATAAACATATTTATTCCTTGTTGATAAGGAAATGGAAATTAGAAATTCCATAAGCTTAGATTCTATTGTAGAATTCTTCACATAGATAATAGAATATCAACTTAACATTTACACTCCCCCCAAATCACTCATTTATTTGGAATGTGGGATTTCTTTGAATAACAAATAAAGAAAATAAATGAAGAACGAACCAACCAAACAAAGGAAAATAAATAAAATATAAGTTATGTGTGGGTGTGTGTGTTAGTGTATGACTGTGAGACTTTGCTGACTTCAATTAGTGTTACTACTTTATGGATAGGTCTTTCAAGGTAAACTGATCTAGTGAGTGGTTTTCCATTGATAAGTGTAGTGTCACTAATAAGTAACTTCAGCTTTCGTACCATGCCATCTGCACTAGGGTGAGCTTGTATAACTCTGCCGAGCTTCCATTCATTCCTTGGCTTGTTGTCATCTTTAAAGGAGAATTCCGGTGTGAAATTGAGCTTAACTGTACCGAAACATGTTAAGGTGTACTCACACGTGTTTTAGACGCACTTTCACTCACCCCCAGCATTCCGAACTCCTCCGTTTTCAGCCTAGCTTACAGTAGGTTTGAAGCTATTAGATTGGGCATTACGTAGCCTATGCAGCTAAATCGCTATTTTTAAACCATTAAAAAGGTTCCAAGTAACTCCACACTGCATTGGTTGACTTCTGAGGGTCCTGACATTTAAAACGAGATACTTAGAACTTTGGAAGTGCACAGGAAGTTTATTAAAAAAGACTGTTTATTCAAGCAGTACCTTCATAGAATCTCTCCGCTGGGCGCCATCTTGTGGTGAAGTCGCGATAAGTCGACTGACGAGCACAAACGAACAGGAAAGACAGGGGGACATATTGCAAACATTTTGAGCTTTGTTACTCATCATGCTCATGTAGACAGTATAACTATATATTTCCTATGGAATTACTTTAGCAATATGTTCCCCTGTCCTTCCTGTTCGTTCGTGCTCGTCAGTCGGCTTATCGCGACTTGATTCCAAGATGGCGCCCAGCGGAGAGATTCTATGAAGGCACTGCTTGTAAACAGTCTTTTTTTTAATAAACTTCCTGTGCATTTCCAAAGTTCTCAGTATCTCGTTTTAAATGTCAGGACCCTCAGAAGTCTACCAATGCAGTGTGGAGTTACTTGGGACCTTTTTAATGGTTTAAAAATAGCGATTTAGCTGCATAGGCTACGTAATGCCCAATCTAATAGCTTCAAGCCTACTGTAAGCTAGGCTGAAAACGGAGGAGTTCGGAATGCTGGGGGTGAGTGAAAGTGCGTCTAAAACACGTGTGAGTACACCTTAACATGTTTCGGTACAGTTAAGCTCAATTTCACACCGGAATTCTCCTTTAAGAATAACAATGTCGTCCACTTGTGAGTTTCGAGTTTTCTTTTGCCATTTCTGTCTTTGTTGAAGATTTAGTAGGTAATCTCGCTTCCATCTTTTCCAAAATTCATTGGCTAGAAACTGAACTTTTTTCCACCTTTTCCGTAGATAAAGATCTTCTTCACAGAACTGTCCAGGAGGGGGCAGAATGATTGATGACTTCATTGTAAGTATATGGTTGGGAGTGAGAGGTTCTGGGCCATTGGGATCTTGAAGATGTTCAATGCTTAGTGGTCTGCTGTTGATAATAGCCATGGTCTCATAAAGAAATGTCCTTAGCGTAGTGGTGTCAAGACGGCTTGCAGATTTGTCTAGCATGGATGTCAGGATGCTGCGGATTGTTCGAATCTGGCGCTCCCAAACTCCACCCATATGACTCGCTGATGGGACGTTCATTATGAACTCACAGCCAAGTGTTTGTTGACGGTCTTGATCCATCCCTTTGAGTAGCTCATAAAACTCTCTTTTGGCTCCTGTGAAGTTTGTTCCTTGATCACATCTTAATTGGCGAACAGGTCCTCTGATAGATACAAGTGTTCGAAGAGCGTTCATGAAGGCATCCATTGTCAAATCGTCCAGAGTTTCTATGTGTACTGCTCTGGAACACAGGCAGGTGAACAGCAGCCCATATCGCTTTAGTTCTTTTCTGTTTTCTTTTACGATGAAGGGGCCAAAACAGTCAACGCCACAGTATGAGAAAGGAGGAGATGTTTCAGTTCTTTCCTCTGGTAGATCTGCCATCAGTTGAACTTCCGTAGTTCTTCTGTATCGTCTGCATTTCACACACTTGTAGATATGTGAAGAAACTAGCTTTCCGCATCCAAGGATCCATATTCCATTTGCACGTAGTTCATTTGTAGTCATGCCTCTCCCTTGGTGGTGTATTCGCTCATGGTAGTGTTTGACCAGCAGTGCTGAAACGTGGCACTTCTTTGGAAGAATTGCTGGGTGTTTAACATCATAATGTAAAGAGGATTTGGACAGCCGTCCTCCCACTCTGAGAATGCTGTTCTTATCCAGAAAGGCATTTAGTTGGTGTAACTTGTTATGTTTGCTTAAGTTGTCTTCTTTCTGTAACTTGAGTTTCTTAATGTCCTCAGCAAAGGCTTCCTCCTGTGTCAGCTTGATGATGAACATTTCAGCTTCTCTTCGTTCTTCAAGGCTTGTTAGTTCATTTGTTCTTGGCTGAAGACCTTTTAGTTCTCTTACAAATCTTTTGAGTCTGGCGACAGCTCTTACAACCTTGTTCCATTCAGAGAATTTGGTGAAGCGGTTCAATATTGCAGGTACTTCTTTTGTCTTTACTGTATGGACGTGGACCTTGCGAAGCTCTGGATCAGTTAGTTCCACTTCTCCCACCGTCTTTTCTTCCTGTGGAAGATTTATTTTCCAAGGAAAGTTCGGTCCTTTCAGCCAGTTAGACTCTTTCAACTGAACAGCAGTAAGTCCTCTTGAGGCATGGTCAGCTGGGTTGTTCTCTGAGCTTACATGTTGCCATTGTTCAGGAGATGTGCTGGATTTTATGCGTTGAATGCGGTTGGCCACGAAGGTGTGGAACCTTTTGGCATCATTATTCACGTAGCCAAGGACAACTTTTGAATCTGTCCAGTAATACTCTTGCAGCTTTTCAATCTCAAGCTCTCTTCTGACGACAGAACCATTGCGCACTGAAGTTACTGCTGATGACAATTCAAGTCTTGGAATAGTTGTTAGTTTAGTAGGGGCCACTCTTGCCTTCCCCATAACCAGTGAGCAACTGATTTTCCCTGTTTCACTTATTGCTCTGAGATAAGAACAGGCACCATATCCACTGCAACTTGCATCTGAGAAGTTGTGAAGTTCATAACGTGCAACCTCCCCGAAGTCAGACGGAGAGTAACTTCTTGGAATTTTCAAAGCTGCTAAACGTGGCAAGTCTATTAGCCATGCTTCCAATTGTGGTAGAATGTTCTCAGGGAGATCCTCATCCCAGCTTATCTTGTCTCTACACAGTGAGTGAAGTATTTGCTTGCCGACCAAGATGAAAGGGGCTACAAACCCTAGAGGGTCATAGATAGAGGCGACAGTTGATAGAACTCCTCTTCTTGTCAGCGGATTGTTCTTGACAACAACTCTGAATTGAAACTCGTCTGCTTCTACACACCACTGAACTCCAAGAGCTCGTTCAATGTTATATTCTCCTAAATCCAAATCCAGATCTTTGGTATGGGCACGTTCCTCAGGTGGTATCATTCTCATCACCTCCTTGTTGTTGGATACAAACTTGTGAAGCCGAAGGTTACCCTCTGGCTTCTTCAACCAAATGGCTTCTTCAACCAAATGTATGGCTTCAGCAGGGGACTTTGTGCTTGTCAAACCATCATCAACATAAAAACTTCCATGGATGAACTTGATAGACTCTTCACTGAACTTTCCATGGCCTTGTGATGCCAGGTGCTTGAATGCATAATTACAGCAGCCAGGTGATGAAGCAGCTCCAAACAGATGTACTTTCATTCTGTACACAGAGGCTTTTGCATTTAGATCACCCTTCTCCCACCATAAGAATCTGAGGTAGTCTTGATGTTCCTTTGTGACATGAAACTGGTGAAACATTTTCTCTACATCGCACATTATGGCTATTGGACCTTTTCTAAACCGGCACAATACTCCAACCAAAGTATTTGTCAGGTCAGGCCCAGTCAAGAGCTGATCATTTAAAGAGCTGTTTTGGAAGCGTGCTGAACAGTCAAACACTACGCGGATCTTTCCTGGCTTCTGAGGATGGTAGACTCCATGGTGTGGAATATACCAGGCTTGATTATCCAGTTCAGACTGTGGAACCTTTTCAGCATCTCCTCGGGCTATTATGTCATCCATGAAGTGAACGTAGTCCTGGCAATACTGTTTATCCCTTTTCAGTCGTCGTTCTAGTGAAGTGAGTCTCCGAACTGCACATTGTTTATTATTTGGAAGGTTAGGTGTGTCCGTCTTGAATGGAAGTGGAAGTTCATAATGACCATCTTTGTTCAATCTTATACCTTCCTTCACTTTGGACAAAAAGAGAAAATCTTCTTGAGAAACTGGGTTACCATCTGCTGAGTGATCCGTGAAGTCTGATTCAAGTGCTTTAATTATGTCTGTCGGTCCAATCTCCTTAACTTCAGTTCTGCACACGAAGTGTACCTCCCTCTCCAGTTCAACTGATGGCTGTGCTGCAGGTGTCACTTGACGCTGTAGGATTTTGTGGCTGGTGCCTATTGCATCACTGTAGTCACATTCTGAATTCACACATCCAACGATGCTCCAGCCAAGATCTGTTCTCTGAGCGTATGGGTGATTTTCTTCTCCGGCAATGATCTCTCTTGGAAGGAGGGCTTGTTGGCAGTTATACCCAATCAGAAGGCCAACCTCACAATTTAATGGTGGTGGTATCTTGTCTACTAACTGTTCCAGATGAGGCCATTTTCGAGCTGTTTCTGAAGTGGGGATGTGCAGTCTGTTGGCAGGAATGAACTCTCGTGTGAAAGCTGGTGGCAGGGGAATTCTTTTCTCTGAATTATATCCTCTCACTTGGAGATTTGACAATTTCTGACAAGGTATGGTCTTTGACAGTGCAGACATTGTGGACAACTGTAAGCAGACATTCTCCTTGGTTGTGTTGAGGTCTTGGGCTATCTCATCCAAGATGAAAGTTGTGTCACTCTGCGTGTCTAGAAGTGAATAAACAAGAATTTCTTGATCAGGATGTTTTGAAGATGAGACCCAGACTGGTATTGTTGATGACGTTTGTGTGTTCAAGCTCTTATGAGTGGTTGCGTTGGCGAATGACACAGCTGTAGCCATCTCTTCAGCATTTGTCTTGTCCTTTAGGTTGTAATTTCCACTCTTTACTTTGAAGTTTTCCTCATGCAGACATGTTGGATGTTTCTTCTGACACTTTTCACATGTGCTCCTTTTAGCACACTGTTTTGATTGATGACCAATCCTCAAACATCCAAAGCAAAGCTTCTCTGTCTGTATGAACTTACCCGATCTTGAAGTGGTCTTTCAACAAACTTTCTACACTTGGCTAGGTGATGTCCTATTTTCTTACAAAAGACGCATGATGGGATATTGCTTTGTGTTGTATTTGTGGAGAGCGTCTTCGCTTGGATGGTTTGGTTTCTTGGAGGCTTTGGTTTTTCACTTTCCATGTTTCTGAGGGCTTGTATTGAAGACACAGGGTCACAAGCAAGATCTGCTTCTTTAGACAGAAAGGGTACAAACACTTTGAATGGTGGGTATTCCCCGGTTTCCGCTCTGAATTCCATCACTTTGCGGTTCCATTTAGACACTAACCAAGATGGTAACTTCAGCAGAATTTTTTGGTTCTCATTGCAGTCGTTTAAGACTTCTAATGTTTTCAGATGTGGCATTGCCGCCTCACAACTCTTGAGGAAGTCTGTAAACTCTCTTAATTCGAAGGCCTCTTTAGAGCTTATCTTTGGCCATCCATGCAACTTGTCTCTAAAAGATTTCCCAATTGTGAATGGGTCACCAAAACGTTTTTCTAGTACTTTCCAAGCCTCGTCATATGCTGAATCAGTGCCTAGAACAAAGTAACCTTCAACAGCTTTCTTTGCTGCTCCACCTACATACTTTCTTAAGTAATACAGTTTTTCATTCTTTGGAATATTCTTTCTGTCTATCAGTGTTTCGAAAGAGAGTTGCCAGTCTTTGAATTTCAAAGGATCGCCAGTGAACAATGCTGGTTCTGGCGTAGGAAGGCGATTGGCACTTATGGCTTCTGCTAAAACATTGACCAGGTCACAACTGTTTTGTGTCTGAGGGGTAGGCATTGAAGCATATGGAACTTGAAACACCATGGGGCTTGCAGCAGGAGTTGCTTGGGTATTAACTGGCAGTGACTGAGGACTGAATGACAGACTTGAGGCAGGAACAGCTTGAGACTGAGAAACAAATGGTGGACTTGCAGCAGGAATGGTTTGAGACTGAGGAATAAGTAATGGACTTGTACCATGAATGGCATGAGACTGAGGTACGAATGGAAAACTTGCAGCAGGAATGGTTTGAGACTGAGGAATAAGTAATGGACTTGTAGCACAAACGGCATGAGGCTGAGGTAAGAACGGCAGACTTGCAGCAGTAATGACTCGAGATTGAGGAATGGATGATGAACGTGTAGCATGAATGGCATGAGACTGAGGAAAGAATGTCAGACTTGCATATACTGACTTGAGCGAACCCACACTGGAGAGAACTCACTCCCTATGTTCTTAATTGTAATAAAGAGTTTATTTTTGGACACACGCCTCTCTGGTTTTCCGTGACCCCGAACCTGTGTTGCCTGGTAGCTAGTTTAAATCCATTAACCAGTCTCAAACATATTCTGAGGGGAAGGGCCTCAGATGGCGTAGTCGACATGTGTCAATTTAGCAAACCATCCACTTTGCCACACCATCATTGGACTTTTTCTCTCCTCTTGATGAGGAAGCGGTCTCTCAACTGCTTCAGCGAAGCCGTCCAACAACATGCCCTTTGGATCCTGTCCCGTCTACGCTCCTGCAGTCTATAGCACCCGCTATTATACCGGCAGTCACACATGTATTTAATACTTCACTCAGTTCTGGAATAGTTCCTTCTTCTTTTAAACAGGCAAGAATTACGCCTTTGCTGAAGAAAAGTACACTTAATTCAACTGATGTGAAGAACTACAGACCTGTCTCCCTTCTTCCTTTCTTGTCAAAGGTTTTGGAGAAAGTGGTCTTCAAGCAAATGTGTGACTTCCTCTATCAGAATAACCTACTAGACCCTATGCAGTCTGGTTTCAAGAGTGGTCATTCTACTGAAACTGCTCTTCTATCTGTGACTGAAGCATTGAGAGTAGCTAAGTCCTCTGCTCAGTCATCAGTGTTAATTCTGTTAGATTTATCTGCAGCCTTTGATACGGTTAACCATGACATTCTCCTTTCTACACTATATGAACTGGGAATTTCTGGGAAAGCTCTTGACTGGTTCAAGTCTTACCTTAAAGGGCGTTCTTTTAGCGTGTCTTGGCAGGGACAGATATCAAAGTCTCATGACCTCACTACAGGAGTCCCCCAAGGATCAGTATTAGGGCCCCTCCTTTTCTCTATTTACACCACTTCTTTAGGTGGGATTATTCGCTCTCATGGATTTGAATATCATTGCTATGCGGATGACACTCAACTTTTCCTATCCTTCCCACCTGAGGACTCTAGTGTTTCCCATCGGATCTCTGCATGCCTGAAGGACATTTCAATCTGGATGAAGGATCAGCACCTTCAGCTTAATCTTTCCAAAACTGAGCTCTTGGTGTTTCCAGCAAAAACAGCTATTCCCCAACAGATCAATATCCAGCTTGATTCATCCTCACTGACTCCAACCAGATCGGCACGTAACTTGGGTGTCATAATTGATGACCAACTTACTTTCTCTGAGCATGTTGCCTCAATTGCAAAGTCATGTCGGTATACCCTGTACAACATTAGGAAGATCAGACCTTATCTGACACAAGATTCCACTCAGCTTCTTGTACAGGCAATGGTTATCTCCAAGCTGGACTACTGTAATTCTCTGTTAGCTGGCCTACCTGCTTGTGTATTAAGACCACTACAGTTGATTCAGAATGCTGCAGCACGACTGGTCTTCAATCAGCCAAAGAGGACACATGTAACCCCTCTCCTAGTTACTCTCCACTGGCTCCCTATAGTAGCCAGAATTAAATTTAAATCTCTCACTCTGGCCTATAGGACACTGACTGGATCTGCTCCCAGCTACTTCAGTTCTTTAATCACGATGTACATTCCCAACCGCCCATTGCGATCTTCTGAGGAGCGTCTGTTATGTCGACCAACCATACATGCTAGGTCAAATTGTAGATCCTATTCTTCAGTGGTTCCGTGTTGATGGAATGAGTTGCCCAGTGCTCTCCGTTCCAGCAACAGCTTTGGATCTTTTAAGAGGGGTCTTAAGGCATATTTATTTAATATGCACTTAGTCCTTTGAGTTTGTGATGTGTTATGGTTTGTATAATAGTATTGTTTTGTTATAATTTGTCTATTGATAGAATTTGAAATTTATTTTGCTATTGTCCTTAAATTTAGCCATACCATGCTTTAGTTATTATTATTATATATAATTAACTGAGTGACTTATTTGATTGCTATTCTCATTTCACTGTTTTATTTCTCATTAGGTTAGTGCTTAAAATTATTGTTTTACTGATAATATTACAATTCTCCCTAGTTTGTAATTGTTCACTGTTAATTTAATTTGTATTGTTATTTATTTGTATGTCGCTTTGGACAAAGGCGTCTGCTAAATAACCATAGCCATAGCCATAGGAATGACTTGAGATTGAGGAACATCTGAGTTAATTAAAGCACTGGAGGCTTGGCATTGAGGAATAGTGGAAGAAGGTGCTGAGTTAAGTGTGTAGGCAAAGTCATTTGCTTCAAACTGTTCTTCAGCTTGATCATAAACTCTTACTCTGGCTTTTGCAGCATTGAAGTTTTTTAATTCTTCTAAGACCTCAATGTTTGTGCGTCTACCTTGCATCTCTTGGTGTCTGGCTAGTTTTTCAGCTTCATGCTGTGCCTGGCGAAAAGCATCTTCAAACTCAAGTTTTTGAAGCTCTGTTGCTTCCTTCTCCTGTTCAATCAATACGGCAATTTTTTCTTGGGATGCAGCAGCTTCGGCAGCAGCCTCAAATCTTTTGACTGAGTGGATGCTAGAATGTAAAGAACTGCATCTTGATCTAACAGAAGGTGTTCTTGATATAGAGCTTTCTGAGTCTAAGACGGATCCAACATCAGGCCAAAGTTCATCTTCCTCTTCCTTTCCTTCAATTTTCTTCTGTGCTCTTTGAACAATGAACTTTGAAAGAGCTATGCAAGAATCCACTTTGCGCCGCAGGTTTGTTTCAGGAGCCTGTATCTGACGAAGATTTTCATAAAGGGCGCTTACCTCTGAACAAGTGCTTTGTACATTATGAATCAGTTCCTCTAACTCATCTTGTGAGGCCTCATCAGATAGCATTTCTTTGCCTACTTTTGCATTAGTCTTCCAGAAGCCATCCGCAATTTTGTACTTACGTTGCACAGCCTTCAGACTTTCTTTTTCTTTTTCTGTCAATGTTCTAAGTCTTTCACTCCTTCTTAACGGCATTTCTCCTGCAGAGCTTTCTTCAGCAGTTTGGCAGGTACTTTTACTCAACATTTTGTGTGAATGACTACTAGAATTACTGTATCTGAATATCTTATGTACTGTATGTGAATGTATAACTTAAAGTGAAAAAGTAGGCCTGTGTGTAAAGTGACCTATACGTGACTTAGCTGTCTTAAATTCACAAAACAAACAAAACAATCAAAAAATGAAACTAAATGAATCACATAAACTAATTGCTGTAATGGACTTATTCTAAATATGCAATTAAATATTGCATAAAGATAGTCTATTGTCAGTATTTGTCAGTGTTCTATTTTTAAAAATCAAAAATAAACATAAACAGGATTTACAGAATACAAGCTTTCTCTTTAAACTGTAACCTTCTTTAAACTTTGCTTAATCAAAACAGCGCAGTGCACAGAATCCTTAATACTGACTATGGTTTTTGCAATAAGCAAGCAGTCCTTATATTGCAGCTTTCAAGTTGCACCGCTCCTCAAACTACCTTAACTTTACTTAACTTAAAACTTTGTAGCAGAGTAGCCTACTTATGGCCTTCACTTGAAACTTTTGCTTTAAAAAGTCTTTGCTTGCTGTCGCTAAACCGACAGAGATTTTAAGGGCTTATCTGATAAACTGGATGTCGTTAGCTGCCGCGGACGCGTCCTCTCCCACTCGGAATGAGCAGGCAAGTTGTAGCTGATGTCCGTTGCGCAGCGAAGTTGTCTTGTCTCGTCTACCCGCGATGAGCAGTCGAGTTCTCACTGTAGCTCTTTCCACAACAACACAACAGGGGCAGGTTCTTTGGATACGGGCGTTTATTTATCTGGATACACCGAAGTCTCCACACTCCATTCACGCCGTGAGAACTAACAAGTAATCACCAAAAGGATACATCAGTGTACAGTGTATAAACAACAAAACGATACAAAGAAACAAGGAAAAACAATATAATACAAAGTAACAAATACCTCGTTGGCCGCTGGTTATAGAAAGAGGTTGAGCTTAACTTAATTCTTCTCTTCTGAGTACAAGTATACCAGGCCTAAAACGATGTATAAATTGGTTGGCTTTACAGTAATATACACATTAAGATAGTAGAGTAGAGGGTCCATAAAGCCAAACCTAAGTATCTCCACGTCTTTATGTGGTCGGATAGAGAGTCCAGAATAAATTTACTGTAAATTAATTTATTTTTAATTTAGAATAAGGTACTGACTCGATTAAATTCATTCTGGACTCTCTATCCGACCACATAAAGACGTGGGGATACTTCGGTTTGGCTTTAGGGATCCTCTACTCACTACCACGTAAGTGTAGTGTTGTTTGGAACAGTAGAAGAGGTATAAAAATAGCGTTTTGTAGCGGCGAAAGGACATGCCCGCGTCACTTCCAGGCTAACGAGTTTTGGCTAAAAACGGTGAGCTCGAACTTTCTCAAAATACATCCGAATGACATGATTTTGGTGTCAACTCAACGTATGCACTCCCAATAGTCCGAAAAATTGATCTAAAGTGCATTTCACTCCGGATTATCCCTTTAAGCCTACCTCTGCTTGCCTGATCTGAATGCACCTCTTCTGGGTCGGAAGATGCTTACTTTCGCTTTTGGCCAAACAATCACTCGCTCGATTCACAAGGACTTGGAGTTGGATTTTTTGGATAATAGGACTACACACAATTAGGCTATACATGCTTTTTAAACGTAGACGTAAACGTATCAACGTATTACAACTACCAATTGAAATCAAAGTAACTTACATCGATTCCCCTCTCAAAGAAGCACACGCACTTCAAACTATTATGCGTTTCACAGGCAGGCTTAACCAAGCGCGTAATTTAGGCGCTCCGTTTGCTAAAATAGTTTAGAATAGGCTACTCTATTTTGTTTTCACACGTAGCCTACGCGTTGCTATCTCATCTGATGTAGCCAGTTGCACTGATCATGGAAGTTGGTTGATGTGGCCTCCCTGTCAGTCTCACACGCGTGCAGTGTATTATTGCATATACGCAAAAAACGTATTAGACCTTTTAAGCTCTCGCGGGTCACATAGCCTACTGTATCAGATCCTTTAAGCTCTCGCAGGCCATATGAAATGAGGTTGCGGGCCGCATTTGACACCTATGTCTGTATGGAATGCACGGCACAGAAAATATATAGAATTTTATCGAAAATTAAGTAATCTTTGCGGTATGTCTATCGCAAGCGTTGATATCGCGATAACGATATTTTTTAGATATATCGTGCAGCCCTAGTGTCAGCGCAACGATGCAATAGGCCTACATTTTTAAAAAGTTGTCCATCCACCGTTGATGCAATCATTTTTCTGCATAAGAACATAGCCCAAACTTTCATAGGTAGATTATACCAATAGATCTCATGTTGCAGTTAAGTAGCCTATAGGTAAGGTAGCCTACTGTTTTCGATGAAAAAGGCAAGAGCTGATTTTCATGTCAATAACCCTCATTTGCGCTATGTTGATGTTAGGCTACAATTTCATTTAGATAGGTCCACAGGACCTGTTGTGTTTTGTTCTGTTAGTTTGGCCATTTGTGGTTGAGCAGCTATGTTCATTTAATTTCAAGTGGCTATATGATTGGGCTTCTTGTGCGTGCCTGTGTTGGCGCTTGTTGCCCCGTGTGAGCTTCTGCGCTCACCTTTTGACATTTCTGAATGCCTTCCTACAGTTGCTTCTTAAATCAGGCTTTCCACACAAACAAACGTATTGTCATAGCCTAAGTATGAGAAACCATCAAGAGAATGACATTTTAACTGTATTGGGCTCGGACAGAAAAATCCGCACACACAGATATCCGAATCGACCCTCTGACTGATCGCATGGCTGATTTTAAAAATCGCTCATCCACTCGTCATCACTCATGAGCATCCAAGCTATATTGTACACGGCATCTCACCAGAATTCTTGAAATTGTCCATTACCCATGCAAACATTTATTTAGTAGCCTATTTACAAACTCTCTGTGTTTTTTTTCAATTTCTCTCGTTTCTCTGCGTTTCTCTCAATAGCCTACTAGGGCGACAAAGGGAAGGAAATATGATTTGACATTTAAGCTGACAGTTGTCAAATTTGCCAAACAAAATATAGGAGAAGACAAAACAAAGACAACACATGTGTGGCTTTCAACTTGTATTGATTGAAAATAGGCCTAATGTTACGATTTTCAAACCTGTCAATATTCAATAGGCTTACACTGCAATGCAGTGATATATGAGATGCATCCCCTATAATCATTATAGGTCAAAAAAGACAAGTAGAACGGCAAACAACCGGATTCATGAGGTCATATCCTTTTGAAATAAATTAAGCCACCGTTAATGCCACGGGGCAAACGTGTTTCTTAGCGTCTTGAAACTTTCTTCTGTGAACTGAAAGTCCGATCAAATTTCATTCAAAGGCAGTCCATAATTCAAATGAAATTGTTTTCTAACGAAAAAGTCCCAACTTTTATAATAGGCCCTGTAACTGTCTAAGAGACGGTGTTGACATTACAAAGTTACATTGTTAATGTGTTGACAGAGTATTATATTATGTGTTGAATTCATGTCTTTATTATTTGTTTAAAAATGATTTCAAATTTGTGCTTTAAAAATGAGATTGCCTCATGTACTAGTTCATGAATATTCATTTTCCTTGTACCAAGAGTTTGTTTGTATACGGGGCCTTAAACCAGGAAGTATGGGAAGAGCGCCAAAAGAGATGCAAACCAGCTACGGACTCATAACTTCTCAAGAAAGATGGACTCTGCATTAGGTTTATGGCGCTAACGTTGTCACAGTGTTTTTTGACTATGTACGTTTACAGTTTGTCATAGACAAGAAAAGAGAAAATAAATCTTCAAAAATTCATCAGTATGAAGCGTGGCCGTTTATTAAACCAATGCAGCTACAGGCCCAAATAATGATTGTGGTAGCCATCGTCGGCACGGCATAGATGCTTGGACAACGGCTCAAAAGTCAAAAACTAGACTAGACTCGTTATAATATTTTCTCTGTTTCAAATAACTTGATCGCAGATGTAACAGAACCCTCACCAATTTGAGGAACCGGGTAACCTCGCAAAATTCATGCTCGTCTTTTTGCGCAAGTGAAACTGAGATAGATAGATAGATAGATAGATAGACAGGCGTCATTTTAACACTTTTTGTTATCACAGATTATGTCCCTATCACTTTTGCCAACTGAAAATAAAATGTCTTTAATACATGGCTACGCTTGACAGGGCGTGATAGGACAGTGAGCGGTGATTCATTTTCACCATTGACTAGACCTATAGCTACGCAAAATAAACTTCTAGCAACTTAGATATAGGTATAGCCTACTCATGTTCATGTTGATTCATAGATAGGCATAGGCCTACCGTTGGCTACTGTACGTCAAGCTAGACTGTATTTTATCATGTGGTGAATGAATGACTATAACGATATGTTGCTGGACCATGCCGGACGTGTTTCCCCCGAAAGAAACATTTCGACAATCATTAAGAAACGTAGGCTACATCATTCATACTCCTACTTCCCGTGCATCTTGCCTTTTACTTGCTTCCTTAATTTTGTGAGAGTCTGAGGTTGACAGAGCATTAGACTCTGATCTGATGGACAGTCGTCAGTATGCATGTCAGAAGTTTTGATCGTGCGTTAAGTGTATACCGCGAATATCAAATAAACTCGACTGACTGAATCCCTTATATTTTTGGCAACTGTTAAAATATTCAAAACCATGCACTGAAATATCAAATATAATGGTAAGGCATGGTAGGCTACTGTTCTTCGATAAACAACGAATATTTAGATTCACTGCTCCCGTCCTCCGCTGATCAGAGCGCAATTTCGAATAGCCCACGGAACTACGATTAAAAGATTTATGCTTTGGCTACTGTATTTCATAGAGGGCCTAGACCACCTTTAAAAATGTCTCTGCCCCCCGAGAAAGTAGGTCTAAAGCCTATACATTTTCACAAATTCATATGGATTACTCCACAAACCAAAGCAAACTAACCAGCGGTGGTAATTTTCGTGGAATTAGAATGACTACATCGATTTCAGCATCACTCTGGCTCTGGTTTCGTTTTTTTTGGGCGAGCCGGGTCCTGAGGACATGATAGAAACCATCGAACTACTGTAGCCTTCGTTCTCCTCGGAATGAGCCATTTAAGTACGAAGCTGATAATGTAACCTAAATATAGCCTAGGCGTGCGTTTAAAACTGGTTCTGGCGACAACAGCGCAGCAGAGTCAGAAACGCAACAGTCTTCAACATCGTTAAGATCATATTAAATGTATGTCCCCAGCACTTATCAAACCAAGCTGTAAAATAGCGTTTTGTCCCCTGAAAAATACACTGACGCCATTGGATAGATAGCTATCCAACGAGAAATTACAGAATTACATTCATGAGGAAATAGCCTACGTCAGATTACGGAGCTATTGTAGAGAAGCAGTCTAACTCAATAAAACTTGTTTGCATATCATCATCACCGTTGTCAAACTCTCCAATGAAACATAAAGTGTTATTTCAATCTGCTGCTTGTGTTAATGGCAATTTTGAACTAGGCCTATGACAAATAGTTTGTTAGTTCATGCTCGTCTTTTTCGAAGTGCAGAGCCTTGCGAACATTTTCAGAGTGCCAGACTGAATTTACAAACACCCGAAAAAAACAAAACAATAAAAGAGTTGTATTGTTGCAGTCTGTAGGTGACTAGGCTACTAGGGATTTCTGTTGGCATTTCCGAAAGCTCCGAAATATACTATATGGGCTGGGCCACTGAGGTTGCTTCCTGGCCGCCTATTGAATGAGTAGATGGGCTACAGTATCAACCACACCGCAGCAATGCTACAGCGGACTGTACTGCCCCCTCGTGGCGGTAAGTTGTAATGCAGCTGTAATACATTTCACGCAGAACGTGAATCAGGCAAAGCGTGAGGGAAATGGCCATTCTCAAGTAACGCTTACTGTACAGTCATTGTCAAAAGTGTTGTCACCCCATGCTAAAGTTTACTAAAAAGAGGAATATAAAATCATCTTTTTGACATTGATTTTAATGGCTTATGTAATAAAATGAGGAAAAATCCAACCTTTAAGGACACACCAATTTTCTATGTGAATGAATAATGTATCATAAATAAATAAATGTTCTTCCCAAAATACTGGGGTCAAAAATCTTGTCACCCCTATGTAACCCTATGGGAATTTAACACATAGGGTTAACATAGGGGCAGGCAGTTTTTTATTTTTAAAGGCTACTTATTTCATGGATCCAGGATACTATGCGTCCTGATAAAGTTCCCTTGGTCTTTAGAACTAAAATTGACCCACATCATCACACACCCTTCACCATACCTAGAGATAGGCATGGTGTTTTGTTCAGTTTTGTTCAGTTAGCCTATTAGCTTGTTTGATTTGCATTGAGTTCAATGAGCATCAAACAGGCTAATCAAACTTTTGACAATGACTGTATATCTGTTCGTGATGTCACACATCAAACAATGCTGCAGAAACGTGAAAAAATTGCTTTGATATGAGTAGGCTATCATGTGATTTCCTGTTGATGATGACGTGTAGCCTAGTGCACGATGGAAATAATTTGAAGGAATCTAGCAGCAGTCTTGTAAATAGTGACCAACAGTCTTTGCAAAATCCTAATTTGAGACTGGCCTGTGACTAGACTGTGACTAGAAACTCAATGAATTGTCTTTAGATGTGAGAGGGTCTGAGACGGTCTTTCAAAAAATCTTTTCCAAATCTTTGCAAAGTCTGTCAATGTAAGGTAGGCTTTAGGTAGGCCTTAATCAAGCACCATGCAGTCTGCATTGATAATCAAGGTGCTTGATTTTATACACCTGTGGAAAGGAACCTGATGAAACCCATGAATATGACCGCTACGCTAGCTACGCTAGCTACGCTAGTGGCGGTCACAATTATGAAGCATGTAAGTATGTTTTCTTCTGCTGTTGCTGACTCGTCTCAGCACAACCAATGTGCATAAACCTGTAAAGCCAGAACATGCTGTAGTGCAGTTTATCTGTATACCTTTTGTGATGTGATCTGCCATGTGATCTTGGTCCAGTGCCCTCACTCTGGGAGCCATGCTGAGTCAGAGCCCCCTCAGGGTGACTGGCCATGGTGGGACCAGGAGATGTGGCACATGTCTTGTGGACACCTCTAGGACTCCATACTCTGCACACAAAATGCATATGAGGATTTATTTACAATTACAATCAGATTTCTTCATGGCTCAAAGATATGAAAAATGTACATTTTCAACTCAGTGGCTTCCAAACTGATCTTCTGGTACTCAATTCAGCTTGGATTATATTCACTGACCCCACGGCACGTAACTTGGGTTGAGCACTGCTCTCCCACGCCCACATCCACGGCTGAAGTGCCCTTGAACAAGGCACCTAACCCCTCACTGCTCCCCAAGCACCGCTAGCAGGCAGCTTACTGCTTCAAGTTAGTGTGTGCTTCACCTCGCTGTGTGTTTACTGTGTGATCAATTTACGGATGGGATGAATGCAGAGACCAAATTCCTTGTATACGTATACAATGTAGCCCTATGAACCTGATTTACATTTACACTTTTTACATTTACAATAGATGACTGACAAAGTTATAACAGTTTATCCTCTACAGTTTCTTGAAGATTTGGCTTTATCTCACAAAATACTAGACACAACTGTATGATTGCAATGAAATGTCAACAGATTGCCAACAGATTATTCGGTAACACTTTATTTGAAGGGGTCTACATAAGGGTGTCATGTAACCGTCATAAGAATGACATGACACATGTCATGGACATTAATGACACATTATTGAGGTTTATGACTGTTGTCATAATGTGTCATTCGGTTTTTGTAATGTCAAGTTGACATTGTTTGAGCGTCATCACTATGACAACTTGACATTAGGCAAGATGACATTATTTGACGCCGTCTTTGTCATGACAACTTGACATTAAAGAAAATGTAATCCGTTTACAATATTGTCATGACAACTTGACATATAACTGTGTTTGGCCTGACTTATCTTCTAGGTTTTTTAAGTGATGAGCCTGAACAATTGGCTGTCATGACACCATTATAAATTGGTCTTGAATACTTTACTTGACCTCAACTACAGTGGTACAGTTTTGACTTGTCATTACGCTGTCACAAAGAACTATTACTGACCAAAATAGTTTTCTGACAGTGTCATGAATGCTTACCTTTGACCTCAAGTACAGTGAACCATCTAAGATGTTTCCTGAACATGTCATGAAGTGTCATTACACTGTCATGTAGGTTTCATTTCTGTACATTTTACATTTCTGGAACATTGAGTCTAATTTCAAGTATAATAACAACAAACACCATACTCAAGTCATGACTTCAAAGAGTTTATTTCAGCAATTAATTTTGCAAAACCATAATACATTGTAGCGCCTCGTTGCCATGGGTAGCTATCCTGAGTTCTTTAAAGTATTAAATAAACAAATTAATCCAAGTGTTCATTCATCACCTCTATTTGAAATATAACCACTTAGCTTAGTGATCCCACAATTACATGCAAATTCTATTAACTCTTATTTACACATTCATCACACATGCATTACACTCAATCTTCAATAGTTTTCAATAGGCTAACTTTCCGTTTCAGGTATTAAATGTAATACAACCAACATCCAAGCAAACAATGTTTTTATTTTTCATCAAAATAATACCAAACCCTATACTATAGCCGGAAGATATTAAGTAAATAATAAAACAAAAATGAGTAGGCTACCCAACCAGCTGTCAGAGTTCGTGTGGCAGGCCTGTAACATTGCTAGTGTGCGTTGAAGCCTGAAGCCTAAACCAAAACGGCTCTTTCACGCCACTCCAGCACATAGCTCCGGCAGCGCAACAAAGAAAACTCAGCATTAAGGCTAGATGTAATGGATGGACCAGATGGACAGAAGTCTTCAGCGAGGCTCGTGGGGTTTCCAAGAGAGAGTGGCCGTGCAGGCTATCTCACGCAAAGTCATTGACAAGTCGCATCGTGCTAGCAGCTAGCTAGGTCTTGCTGACTAGCTGAAGGCTTTATACTCGTGGTAAATTCTCGTCTCGAAGTTTTCACTTCCAACACAACTTCCCCGTCTAGCAGTAATGTTTAAGTAAGTGTTTTACCCACTAAACACAAAGGCTATGTTTGTGTTAGGCTGCGGTAAACCTTTCCCTTTCAGCAGTCGTTCTCCCTTCTTCTCCCTGGTCAGAGAATGTCTAATAAGGTGTTGTTTCTTATTTCCTGATTACCCTTGACCTCTAGCTCAATTCTCATTGGCTCAAATAATACAAATGTAACATAAACTACACATTTCCATCCTTTTCACTTTTAGAATCAAAACATAATATCTTGACAACATTTCAGTAACTAGGAAATTGTAAACAAAATATATTCAAAGCCTACCCATTCTGGAAACGTTGACTCTTGTGCACGCAACTCATGTTTATTAAATTTCATGGTTATGCATTGCTTTAGATTAATATATTTAGTTTATAATTTCCTAGTTACTAAAATGTTGTCAAGATATTATGTTTTGATTCTAAAAGTGAAAAGAATAGAAACGTGTAGTTTATGTTACATTTGTATTATTTGAGCCAATGAGAATTGAACTAGAGGTCAAGGGTAATCAGGAAATAAGAAACAACACCAGGGAGAAGAAGGGAGAAGACGACTGCTGAGCGGGAAAGGTTTACCGCAGCCTAACACAAATATAGCCTTTGTGTTTAGTGGTAAAACACTTACTGAAACATTACTGCTAGACGGTGAAGTTGTGTTGGAAGTGAAAACTTCAAGACGAGAATTTACCACAAGTATAAAGCCTTCAGCTAGTCAGCAAGACCTAGCTAGCTGCTAGCACGATGCGACTTGTCAATGACTTTGCGTGAGAGAGCCTGCACGGCCACTCTCTCTTGGAACCTCCACGAGCCTCGCTGAAGACTTTTGTTCATCTGGTCCATCCAAACCATGTATATGGTTTTGCAAAATTCATTGCTGAAATAAACTCTTTGAAGTCATGACTTGAGTATGGTGTTTGTTGTTATTATAGCCTACTTGAAATTAGATTATGTTCCAGAAATGTATATTTACAGAAATGAAACCTACATGACAGTGTGACACTTCATGACCTGTTCAGGAAACATCTCAGATGGTTCACTGTACTTGAGGTCAAAGGTAAGTATTCATGACACTGTAAGAAAACTGTTTTGGTCAGTAATAGTTCTTTGTGACAGCTTAATGACAAGTCAAAACGGTACCACTGTAGTTGAGGTCAAGAAAAGTATTCATGACCAATTCATAATGGTGTCATGACAGCCAATTGTTCAGGCTCATCACTTAAAAAACCTAGAAGATAAGTCAGGCCAAACATAGTTATAAAGTTGTCATGACAATATTGTAAACGGATTACATTTTCTTGCCTAATGTCAAGTTGTCATGACAAAGATGCCGTCAGATAATGTCATCTTGCCTAATGTCAAGTTGTCATAATGATGACGCTCAAACAATGTCAACTTGACATTACAAAAACCGAATGACACATTATGACAACAGTCATAAACATCAATAATGTGTCATTAATGTGCATGACATGTGTCATGTCATTCTTATGACGGTTACATGACACCCTTATGTAGACCCCTTCAAATAAAGTGTTACCGATTATTCAAAATGCTGTGACATGTCTGGTCTTTTATCTCCTATTACTCTACATTGGCTTCCTGACTATTACTCCATTGACAGGCTGAATTAAATCAGTCAGCTCATACTCATACAACACTCAGGACACTTACTGGATCTGTGCCATCATATATTAGTTCCACAAGCCATCTTCAAGTGCGTCACCAGGAGTAGAAATATCGGGCTAGTCACAACCTTTGTGGGGGTACGGGGTATCCCCCTAGAAACATTTCTTAAATACTGTTAATAATATAAGTAAATGCTCAATTTAGAACCTACAGTGCACTGCCTAAAACACACATGAACTGTTGGTTGACACCTGAACAAACACCTCAGCCATTATCCAGACATCTACATGAAACTGTTTAGCCTAACTCACAAGAGAAATGAACATGACCATATACCGACAAATAAAACATGAATAATTAAATAATTTACCACAAGAACCAAGATGCATCTGACCCGATTTCCAACTTTACGCATTAGGCGACAGTGAGAGAAGGCGGGTGTGAGCCAGATGTGTATTGGTGTTCATGTTATTGACATATCTGTCACATTTATTAAGGTCTGCAATAAATGGTAAACCTTATTCTCACAAAATCATAGGATCACTGACAATGTCTTCAGTTAGCTAGATGAAGCACTATAGTTCACCAACCTGTCAGCCTAGATGAAGCAGCCGCGTCAGTTGCTCACTCAAGTCCTTCTCATCTGCTGATGCAGCAACCGGAGCCCTGGTCCTCTTGCTGTGATCTTTTCATTTTGTAAATGTTTCATATATCCGTAACCATGCCGTACCCATATGTCTTTCTTCGGTGAATTAGCAAGCTCCCAGTTGCAACAATCTTAAAACATGTGTTCGCTCTCTCTCTTCTGGCCGTGCCAATGAAAACTACTGTATGTGTGTGTTGAAGATTCGTTAGCGTTCTTGGAATCTACTTTACTTTTGCGACCTCATCACTTCAATATGTTATTGGCATTCTGTAGACAGATTTAGAGAGATATCTGTGTTTAGCAGCATCGCAAAACAATAGGCTCTCTCAGTCTACTCTTTAAAATGATATTCGCAGCTGCACTTCCTGTAAAACATTCGGGGCTGCAGCTCTGTCCAAATGGCCTGGCGACGCCCATGTTTCAATGAGACCAGTTGGGGCAGTTTAATCTCCCTAAAGGCATCATGGCGCCAAGTATGCTGTTGGGGCTGTTTTTAGTTCAGGTTTGGTACAGTTCAGTTGGATTGCCTGAAGCTATTTGATCCAGACATTTGTTTGTTGTTGCTGCTAAGATCCATACATAAAACCTTACTTAGCTGAGATGAACAAAAAACATTAGGCCTAATTGTTAATCTGATTAATCGTTCAGAAAAAAAAAAAACTGCTTTGGTGTATTCAGATAGGAATTGAAATTCCCAAACTCCATATCATCATCTCACTTGTGTGAATTCATATGAAGTCATATCCCATAAAACAATCAGGCATTATTTAATCAATTGAGTCGGTACCTGCAAAAATATTGAACTAGCTGCCAGAACTAGTTGTCATAGTCTGTCTAGTATATATTTTGTGACTTGACCAACAGGAACACCAGGATGTGTAGAAAGATTTACTTATACAATGAATTTGGCTTACATGGGTGCACAGCTCTGACCAAGGGATGTTTTCCTGTGTATTTGTCATTCTTTCATTTGCATAATCCAAAAGCCTTTTTACTTTACTTTATTTACTTTATGTCAAAATGCCTATCATCAGTGAAAAAAAAACAATGTGAAATGTGAAACTTTGTAGTGCAGAGATAACTGACACATAGAAAGTAGTATCTTGTGCATGTTCATTAGAAAACAATATGACCGCCGCCCGCTGCTCAGTTCTGCACATTCTCTCCACAAAATAAATGACGCTTGTCAACTGTCCTCCTGTTTGTGCAATTTATAGACACTAGTGCTGTGCCCGTGCAAAAAATGTTTTCCAAGAAACGTGTTGCCCAATGACGTTGATGCAGGTAGGCTAGATCATATTAGATTGGAGATGATGTAGATTCAGGCCCGTGCAGTTAGTAGAGCTTTTTACTGTCTTTGCAAAGTAAAAAAAAGTGAAGGGGAAAGGCGTTTGAGTTGCAGCTAATGGCTATTAGTAGGGTTGGGCACCGACACTCGTAATCGGGGCGAACGTCAACGGTAGTAACCATCCCGAAATACAATAAGGGAAGAGACACAACCATTTTGTGAACTCAAGGTAAAAGGTAACACATTTAACAGGATATCACAATATTCACAATTAAACATTGGGTTATTTATTTTGTGGGTTTCAAGGTAGGCTACAGCTTGCTTAATATGCTGTTTTGACCTATATATTATGTGTAATAATATGTGATTTTTTGTTTTATTATTTGTATATTATGAAAGCTTTTAGATATTGTTGGTTTGCCTCAGAAAAAAAAAAACTAATCTTAAAAACTTGTTTTCTTTTTTTTTTTAAAGTACCGATTTAATTACCGTTTAGGAACCGGCATCGTTTTGAAAGTATCGATTTGGCACCGGTATCGAAATATACCCTTTCAATACCCAACCCTAGCTATTAGACACATTACATACCCGTGTGTTTTTGCTGTTATTGGGAAATGATAGCCTAAAGCTAACCGCATGCATGGCCGTCTATGCCGTGGCCATGCCAGTGCTATGAAGCGCTAGGCAAGCACAGTTGTTTTTATTTTTATTTATTTATTTTTTATTTGATAGGGACAGTGCTCATTAATCAACAGACAAGTCACTTGCTGTAAACAAGCCAGAGTTAGCTACAAGAGCTAATTTCCATCTGTTGTCCCTAGCCAGATCTTAAAGGCACCCTAAAATTCAAGAGGTATAAAATACAATAGCAAGTTTAAATACAGCAGCAATGAGCATACCCTCAAACAGACAGATATTCCCTGCCTATAACCTTGCCCTCCCTTACCCTTAAATAATTACAGTAGCCTACATATGAACATACATACATATGAATACAGTAGCCTATAAGTACAGAAAGAAAAGAAGAAAAAAAAACAATAATAAAACAATGTTTGTGGACTTAAGCATTTGCTGTATGATGGCAATTGTAATTGTCCTTAAACGAAGTTTTAAGATGTGTTTTGAAAATGACAAAACTGCTACACTGTGTGTTGATGAGTAGCCTATGCAACGTTAGGTGACTTTAACAGCTTGCTTAACAACATGGGTGCATGTGTGTTAGACTCAGCATGTTTATCCAACATGAACAATCTTGAAACGGTCCGTTGTTTCTGTGAGACATCATAACTTCCATGAATGGCAACACGTGAGTGTCAGCGAAATGGGCTTTTTTGTTTCTATGCTGGAGTAAGTGAGGGGGAGTGGCTGCGGAGAGCGGTATAATTGTGGGATTGCGGTAGAGTTGTATTTCTTTTAATTTAACAATATTTTTGTCATTTGTTGTCCAACAACGACCAAACTTCGCACTGCACTCACGCATGTCATTAGCAATACCTGTGTCAAATTTTAGGTCAGTCGGATGAGCAGTTCGAGAGTTATGCGTGGAACACACTGGCCCAATCCCAATGTCCAGACTCACGAACTCACGGACTTTGGTGCGCGCTCTCGCGAAATTCATAAGGGCTTAGGGCTGTCCCAATGTCGAATTACAACGGGCGTGAGGGTTTGAGTACACACTTACCGAGCCCTTTCCGTGAGTCTGCATCGCTGCAGACTTAACCTAAGGGAATTACCCACAGTTCAAAGTGTTGTGACGTTTACCGCGGAGATCATAGAAAAATCCGGAAATTAAGGTAAACAACAGCACGCACGACCGTGCACGACACACACGTGCATGGTGCAAATGTTAGCAACGTCTTTGTTAGTAAACATCGCCAAGGTACATGTGATCTCGTGAAGTGCTGTCCCAATCCCTAAATTACCTATCTGAGCCCATGTGGCCTCACACACTCACTCACTTAGCACCTACATTAATTAGGTCTGTGAGTCCTTAGTTCTAGTCTTTAGGGCTGACATTGGGATGGGGCCACAGACAGACGTTCCTTGCATTAATAGATAGAGATATACTGTATCTCCTACCTTTGCAGCTCATGTTCACATAAATGATTGTGTGCATGTGTGATTGTGCTTTTGTGTGTGTGTGTGTGTGTGTGTGTGTGTGTGTGTGTGTGTGTGTGTGTGTGTGTATGTCTGTGTGTGTGTGTGTGTGTGTGTGTCTGTGTGTTTGGATGTGTGTGTGTGGCTGTGCATGTGTGTGTGAGTGTAACACTATCATCCAGCAACCCTTCGCTCAATAGCATCATCTGCAGGCCGATGGGTGTACAGTCACTAAATGTACACAAATGCATTTATTTCATGGCCCCCCATGGATGAAATTCCACAAAACTTGGTATGCTCCCAGAGGATGTTAGGTTAATCTTACACATGAAATATGGTGCAGTTTCATCTGAAGATACGGGCGATTAAAGCAAAATATCTTCAAACACTCATCTTATGGAAGAAAGCCCAACGTGTTTTCATTGCCGTGTTGAGATACTTTCCTCCCCTCCCAACACTAATATAATATGGTGTTGCTTCTTTTAAAGCAATTGTTTCATATCAAAAAATATCTGTTTTACCAGCATAATCCAATTTATTTAGTTGTCATACTGTAGTACTGATCAGATTGAGTTAGCATGGTAAGAAAATGACTTTAGAATGTATCATGTTTGATATGTTCAAGCAGCACTATGTATTTTAAGCTACATTAATGCAAGTCAGTGTTTATCAATATACCTGTCCCTGGTTCTTGGCAAACTGTCAGAAATGACATCTTTGTTATGAGATCAGGTGAGCATACCTGAGGAACAGGTGTAGGCAGGGCCATCATAACCAGGTATCCAGAGCAGGCAACTGCCTAGGGCCCTGAGCTGTAAGTAAATAGCATGCATTTAGTATTCCTAGCATTCAGCAACTTTACCTCTATAGCACATTTCATACATCAATGTGCATTACATGAACACAAGCAAGGAGGAATAGTGCATAACAGCATGAAAGTGAACATGTAAAGTACATAAAATACAATAATTAAGAGACATAAAACACAACATAGAATGATTAAACGACAAAAATGTAAAACAAGAAATGCTGGAACACAACCAACTTAACCCTATGCCTCGTCATTCCTCCAGTTAGGCTGTTGTGTTAGATATTGTGAAGACGAGCTAACCCAAACAAAACCTGGACAATCCTTTATCAGACTGTCTATGAAACCTCTGTCCTTCTTTGATTAACCATTAGCCATTGGACATTTTCTCAACATGTTAATGGTAATACAACCTCTGTCCCTTTTTATCATCATTTATTGATCCCCAAGGGGAAATTAAAGAAAATAATGGTTGGCACAGATATGTGGAAGGACTTTTGCTTTCTGAAGCTGGACTTTTCCACATCTGGGTTACAAACTTCTGTCCAAGTCAACAACTTCACCTTTTGCTTCATCAGAACACCACCCTAATTTAAGATTAATGAGAGCTTCTCTAAGAACATTACATGAAAGATGCAGATTCTCATTGGCCACTTGGACATCAAAACCATTCAAATAAAAGATATTATGTGGACTGAAGTAGATCTCATTATTGCACATATCCATTTTGTCATAAACAACATTTTAGTTCCTGTCACCTTTTTGAGGTACGAGGAAGATGAATGTTCCAATGAAATCAAATGTTCTGATCTGAACAAGGAAACACTAAGCACCATGAATGTGGTTATTCCAGATTTCAGTGGTTGTGTTGGTTAAGAGAAGATTTTACATCGAGACAAATCTTTTTTTTTATTTCAAAATGTCAGGGGTTGTGAACCCAGATACAGAGACAGACAGAAACTAAAGCTTCTTGGAGTGTACAGTAGATGTCTGCTGATCACAAAAAAACCCTGAATTTGTCTTTTAACCTTCCTGAGAGGATTATTAATAGATTTTTGTTCATCTCCATCAAGGTCTTGGGTATGAATATTTGCAACAACGAAGAAATGGCCTGTCATGACAAAGACTCATGTTTGTGTTGGCTCTATACCCAACTTCCTTGTTGAAATAACTTTAGGCAATCCAACTGAAATGTCTGATGAAAGTTCAGACACACAATGACTCCAATAACTAAAAACAGCCCCAACAAATTATGACACCACTAGATATTTTACTTCATTGGTGCAATAGAAGTCATTATAAAACGAATTGTCTTCTATTCATTAACATCTAAGCATATTTAGAGAGGA
Source organism: Sardina pilchardus (assembly GCF_963854185.1). Lineage (NCBI taxonomy): Eukaryota > Metazoa > Chordata > Actinopteri > Clupeiformes > Clupeidae > Sardina > Sardina pilchardus. Next base: position 39,098,111 of record NC_084997.1, on the reverse strand, counting down.
TGCTTTTAAAAGCTGATAGTTCACCAAACATGTTTAGCTCCTTGGTTGCACTAGTGGACTGATAGTTCACCAAACATGTTTAGCTCCTTGGTTGCACTAGTGGACTGATAGTTCACCAAACATGTTTAGCTCCTTGGTTGCACTAGTGGACTGACAAAAGACTGATATCTGGCAGCAGCCCTGAAATTCCAACTGTACACCACCCTGGAAAGGTGTGACGATATCAGCAAAACCATCACGTGATTTTGGTAAGCGCTCAACTACTCCCTAGTATTGTCATACTGAGAGGAACGTTTCAAGGTGAGTGTTGCAATCAGGCTTCCTCCTGGTTAAACTTAGGTTTTTATTTTTCATTAAAGAAAAGAGCTGCGCCGCATATCAGACAGCAAGACAGATATCAAAAAGAGAGGTATCAGATGTGATAGGCTATGACAGAACCCCTGGCATAGGCTACTGCACTCACTCGATTTTGCATAGACATCATAGAAATAAATGGTCAAATGTCTCATAACAAATGTCTCATAACAAACTCATAACATGTGGCATTTTTCATTACCACATAAACCATGTTGATTACAATAGCAAACTTACAAAATGCATTCTACTTTGGAAGGGTGTCATTTTATTTCCATTGCTTATGATTAAAACGCTGTCAGTTAAACAAAACTATTTTTTATACGTCGGGCAGGCAAATTAGTGGGGTTTTACAGGTTATTGTGAAGTACTATATTCCTGTCTAAGAAAAAAGTGTGAAGTACCTGAGACTGACCGTTGCAGCAACCAAAGTTTTCCCATAGAGAAAATAATGCAGCTTATAGTTCAATAGATGGCTACAATACAGTAAATTGAATGAATATATTGTAGATTAATGTATGCAAATATGAAACATAAAAGATATATTTAGATATCTTTCATGAAAGTCTATGCTGAATATATGTAATTCATTATGTGCAGAAATAGAAAGTGGAGACTTGAATATTTACTCATATCTTGAAATCTATTGAGAAATACATGGACAAATATTTATTTATACCGGTATATGTGTTTATTTTATATATGGAAATATATTAACAAAGATGTCCTTATACTGGAATATGTTCAAGCTTCATATACTGTTACATATATGTTATTTTTCTGTATGGGTTTCCTTAAATCATTTTGTGCACAGGATCAGAATTGGCTCAGGGCATATTAATCTCCATGTTGCCTATCGTGGCCCAATCATGGCCTACTGTAACGACAGTCATTCCAAATACAAGTACCCTCGACAGAAATCACTTGCATTATTCACACTTTGTTTCCATTTAGGCCGACTATGTAATTTGGACCACTGGACTGCACTTTTAAAACGAATGTATTAGAAACAACACAAACAGTGGTGTCCCTATCACTATGCTCAGCTACCATCATGATCTCCTTAGAAACACAGAGAAACAGTACTCACAATCGCGGGTTAAGTTATTTCACTTGTCTCTAATATCATTACATTTGTTGTCTGTATGTCTAATTGAGTACCTGCCACTTTAAGAAGAATGTGTTGAGCAAAATAGTTGTGCTACCTTTTTTGAGCAAAATAAATCCATAATGAATGTATTTTTGATTTTACTCTCGGCACTTTTTGCTCTCCATCATGTTTAATTGTGTTGTGGTATGTATAATTAAACTGCATTTAATGCGCAATCTGCTTTTATTTTATTATGTTATTGAACTGTTAAAGTACGTGTAATTTTCGGATACCTTAAAGGGAAACTATGCCGTTTTTTTTTTTTTAAGCTTAAAGAGGAATAATGCAGGATTGGCGATTTCAAGTCTGGTTTCGGTTTCGTTTTTCGTTTTCGCTCGTTTTATGCTTGCATATTTCTCTGCAGAGCTTCCCCGACAGCTTTAGCGTGTATATTTATACATATATAGGCTATATATAAATATATAAATTGCAAGCGTGGTTCTTCTTGTTCCTTTCGCGTCTCTGACTTCCAGATGTAAACAGCAGACGATCGTTTATCAGAAAGTTGCAAGGTTGTAATAGCGGATAGGGACACTAGGGGCGGGAGGAAATGTGACTGTTTTCGATAAAACTGGTCAGTCAAGCAAAACAACGATTTCTAAGCGATTTTATGACTATAAAAAAGTTGCATAGGGTCTCTTTAATTTACAGCTTTGGAGTCATTGGAATGTTTGTATGACTTTTTCTGGGGTGAATGGTGGTCATTTCACTTCCCCCCAGCATCTGTGAGTTGAAAAACCAGCCTTGCAACTTTGGTCCGCCAACTTAAAAGTTGCAACTTAAAAGTTGCAAAAAGTTGCATCTCCTGTTATATGCCACACAGGCATACATAATAGTAATTATTTAAGATTAGCCTAGATTGCTGCAACATTTCTCTGTTTGTTGCCAGATGCATCACCATATTTGGCTATACTGTAGCCTACATTGACACTGTCAATGGTTAGTGCCTGTCTGCAATGATAGCTGTGGCTTGAACAAAGAAAATGTTCAGTTATCATTCGAAGTCTTACAGGTTCAGGCGCCATCATGCTTTTGACAGTTTTTTCAAATGATTTGTGGTCTATGTAACCTGCATCACAATTTTGCAGTGGTGCGCCGGGAAAGCATTGGTTGAAGACCCAGTCAGTGACAATTATAACATTAAAACATAACTTTTTTAACTTTGAAAAGTAGAAGAATGTATTTCCTCAAGTCAAGTCAAGACAAGTTTATTTCTATAGCACGGTCACAGACGGCTGAGCCACACCAAAATGCTTAGTAAAGTGAAAAAAGTGCAGAGAATAAGTAAAAGGCACAAAACTAGAAAAAAAACAAACATAAATGGGTTCAGTGCACAGACAAAGACTGAAGGAGTTAAATATAAACAAAGGGAAAGACCATTTTAAAACGTAACCCTAGGACACTATGCACATGTGCTTAAAAAAGGGATTAAAAATTAAAAGCAAGTGTAAAAAAGTGGGTTTTCAAGAGGGATTTAAAGGGAAGGGGAGGCAGTTCCAGAGACTAGGGGCTGCAACTACAAAGGCTCTATCCCCCTTTGTTTTTAGCCTGGTCCTGGGCACTTCCAGTAGTAGTTAGTGCTCTAGAGAGTATGTGGTGATGAAGGAGATCAGATGGGTACGTGGGGGCCAGACCATGGAGGGATTTGGCCTTTTGACCTCATTATTTGATCTTAAAGGTCAAGTTCCATGTCAATGTTCCATGGCAACCGAGTAATTCTGAAACCACTGGCATAGTTGCAAACAGAAAAAAGAATTGTTTTAGCAGTTAGTAGAATTGTGTTTTTAGAAATGTTGTGCCCGAATGTGCATGTCCGGTGTTCTGAATGGATTCCATTTCCCCCCAAAGGCCACCCCATTGGAGGAGGAGATATGAGATGAGCTGTGAACAGGAAGAGCAGTGAAAGGCCTCTTCAAGATGAGTTTCCCTGAGGAACCACCAGGGAGATCAACAGAACAAACCTGGGTAGAGGAGGATGTGGGGAAACTTGACAGGTAGGCTGACCTCAAACACTCACATCAGGTCTATTCAGTTATAGTGGCAGACCAGCCAACCTGTAGGCACTAAGTGTAGCAGTCACATTTTCACAAATACGCTGTTATGATTTGTTACTTAAAAGTAGGCAAAATCGAGCAGACATTCAACTTTCCAGGAGCATGCGATTTCTTGCAAAGAGTGAGATAGAGAGAGAGAGAGAGAGAGAGAGAAGAGACAGTAAGAGAGAGTTATAGACTAAGCATGGTGATCATGCTCATGTCTAGACTATCTGCTGATTCTAGTCAGTTCACTTGTGTGAGTACATCTTTTTTCAGGCTCAGTGGTACTCTTAACTTTCTTTAAGGTTGGCAGATATGAAGTCCGCTGAAAGAATCAGTTTTGGAGACACATGGTCTGTCTTTTAAAGTTAGGACATACAAAAAAAAAAAAAAAAAAAACAGTCCCCCCCATAAGTTTTATTTTATTTATCTATGTATTAATGATAGATTACTCATTCACAAACCAAATCAATGTCCTTAACTCTCTGGAGTCTAAATCCCCCCCTGGGGAATTGAAAAACTGTTCTAAACACACATCTCAATCTAGTTTTTGTCCTAGAAACATATAAGTGACACCATTAGAAACCTTTAATCAACTAGTTTCCAAATATATATGTTTTAACAGAGAATGTACCAATGGCACTTTGTAAAAATAATAAAAGAAAATCCCAAGATTTCAGTCCCCTCACCTGCAGCAGACCCATTCAAAAAGCCCATTCCACTTAATTTGCGTTTGAAAGAAACACTCACTAAGTGACCCATTTAGTCTGACTTTTTTCCAATTCGTAGTGAAACTACGTAACATTTTTAAAGGTTCTTTTTACTTCTACTGTATGGAGCTAACACCGTCGTTTTCAAGGTTCAAACTTCAAAAGTCTTACCTCGGTGTTTTTACAGAGTCTTTTTTACTTTTGACCTTTAACCTTTGAAAATATTTTTTTAAATAGTTGTGTTTACACTGAATTATAATAAAAAGTAATGTCATTACATCCACTTTACTCTCATATAATTATTGCGGAGGACTTATAGAATGTAACCATATGTGCCACTTTTGCATACATGTTTTTATTAGATGAAAAACTTAAAAATCTCTAGCTGACTGCCTCAAAGTGCCTGAAAAGGCCCCGGACCTCCAAGTGTTAAAGGTTGGATATTTACTACTTTTTTTCATTTAAGGCATTAAGGTCAATTTCCAAAAGATGATTTTATATAGTCAACTTTAGCATGTGTTCCAATCAGTGAAGCCAGAAACACGTTACTGTATTCTGACCACTTTTTTCGGTAACGAGTTAGGCTATCTAATGCGCTACTATTTCCAAACCAGTAGTCAAATGAAAGTTACTTATCCAAGCCACTGTGCGTTACTATTTTTTGTCATGTTGCTGTCTTCCTGTGTGTTTCAGCATGAGAACATGTGTAGGCTCCACGCAGCGACACAAACGTAAACAACAATACCGGGAGGAGAGAGATGCGCGTTTTAGATGAAAATAGGCTACAGTCAGTATTTTGAGTTTGCGTCATCTACATGACAACATTAAGGTAGCCTACGTTGTACACTTGGTGTTGGCGATAAAGTGCAGTAGCTAGACATCCCGAGTTCGCGTGCAACGGAGGGAGAGAGAGAGGGGTGTGTACGTGCCCGAAGCGCATCCAAGACAGAGAGCACCCTTACTGGGCTGTTTCGCTTTATCAACCGATGAGTTTTGAGTGTAGGCGCCTAGCTAGGCGGGCTTGTATGTCTTTTCTCCCGAAACTAAATTAATCAGTTCAGTGTATGGAACAGTAGCGTCATGGCAGAGTCAGTGCCCCCCCCCCCAAAAGTAGCCTAAAATTTAAGACCCATCTCACATAGACTACACAGTAGGCCTACCCTTGTCTCATAAGAGTAAAAAATAGCCTAATGGTAGTCTTGCACACTGCACTGCTTGTAACAGTGACTTTAGCATTGCCCATGGTGGGTTAAATGATTGCAAAAGACTTGTTGAAGTGAGTGTAAGTGAAGTGTAATTTCATTAGCATATTATTCAGGCCTATAGATGGCTAAATGGCTACAGTACAAGGATACATGAAAAGCCCAAACTACGGAAATTTTCATATTTTATTACCACAGTTTATATCTAGGCCTTCCTTATTTGGTATACTGACTAGACATTATTGAACAAACATTCATCTGTATTTCAGTAGGCTATCTCAGTAGCCTACTTTTATCTCCCTGAAATGACCTTTTGCAGGTTGTGATGTATATTGTTGATGTTACTGTTAAAATGCACTTCCAATAAAGTGAGTATTGGCAAAACTGGTTACCATTTTTATGTTGAGGAGGCTGAGGGCTTAGTTTAAAAATTAGCTAATTAATCAAACTTAGTTACTTTTTAAAATCAAGTAAACAGTAAAGTAACTAAGTTACTTCTTAAAAGGAGTAGTCAGTAATTAGTAATCGGATTACTTTTTCAAAGTAATTGTGGAAACACTGGTTCCAATACTTATGGAGGGGACTGTCTCTTTATGTCCACAGTGTTAGGCTATTTAGTTCGGAGATACATGGTCTGGTATTTTAAAGTTAGAACCTACAAACCATTAAAAAAAAAAACAGTGCGTCTAAAAAAATGCTCCTGTGTGTCTGTAGTCTCCTGCTAATTTTCTAGACTATGAGTTGTTTCTAGTCAGTTCACTTGAGTGAGTACTTCTCAATTTTTCAGGCTCAAGGTGGTACTCTTTACTTTTTTAAAGGTTGACATATCTGAAATTGGCAGAAATAAATGTGAGTGGTTACAGCTAGCAAATGTCCTTATATCTTTATGCTGTTCAGTTCGGAGATACTGGTTTTTAAATGTCAGGACTTACAAACCCATTCCCAAAAAAATTCAATAAAAAAACACAGTGCATGTGTCTGGGTACATAGGTCAGAAAGGCCCCCTTCTCCTGCACCCAGTGTGATGTCCATGAAGAGTGAATTGTCAATGGAGGTTCCACGGAGATTCAAAGGACAAAAGAAGGCCACAAAGTGAGTAAACTTTTAAACTTAAATAATCTACACAGCTTTTATCGTAAGCTCAATTCTCGTAAAAGCACCAAGTATTGTACCTTTCGTTCGAAAATTCTAAAACAACAATGTTGAATGAAATAACATTTTTATAAATTAACCTTTAAAAAAAAAAAAAAAAAATTAAACCTTTTTTTTCAGTAGCCATAGGTGTGTAGATTTGAACAAAATCTGGTTTGGTTCTTACCGGGGATTTTACCTCCTGAAATATCCAATTTTGTTTACCATATGAGTTTAGTGCTGGCCTAGTGGGTCACATACTGTCATCCTTTCACACACTGTACATCAAAGATCCTACGCCAGAGCAAGATGGATCACAGGCCGGATAATACGATATGTTGAAGTGCGTTCTATGACTCCATAGGGGCCATGTTGGTAATCTCAGGTGTCGTCACAGACGCTGGCTACCGTGGGAATCCTAAATATGAACTGATCCATCTTGCTCCGCTCTAGAATCGTTGCTGTACATCAACAGTTAGCTCATCGCTAATCAAAATTCCACTGGAGCTCCAAGCGATTTGTAAATGCAGCCTCACAACAGTCAAAATGTCATTTTTGGTACATAGCTAATTTAGATACACTTATGGTGTGGGTGCCTGCGTTTCTTTACGAATCCTCAGTCTTAGTTTGGATAGAAATTAGTATTAAGTGACACATACACTTAAGTGGACGCTAATAAGAGCCGGACGCCAATATGTGGTGCTACGATATCATTATACACGGCAAAGTGTTATTAGGCTGATGAGATTGTCTGGTATTGGGATAAATTGGCTGTAAGCATTATTTACTATGACTGTTGGGCTTAATTTGTACAAACTCTCCAAACACACTTTCTTAAACTCTTTCTCTAAACACACGTCATTATTCACCACTTTACTTGAGGGGCCACAAGCATGATGAACTCATGACTAACTAATACTTAGTTAATCCCCTGATATTTCAAGAAGGCTTACATGCATGAATTCATGATAAATTATGTACAGAAAAAAATATCATCATGATCATGCTTAATAAACCATAGTTCACAATGATGTAGCCACCATACTTAGTGATTTAGTTGATGTGTTGTTCATGCATGAGGTCATGAATGATATATGGTGAACTCATGTCAATTCCTGATGATTCATGATATATTAAGGCATGAAGTAATGCACGAATTATGAATGAATTCATGTATGAATTCATGATGGTTCATGTACCCTTACCGTAAAGTGTTACCGATGTTTTTTGCAGTGTTAATGTAACAATATGAAGTGACATTTCTTGGCATTATAAGCATCATTATCTTCTGCTTTGACTTTTCCAATGAGGTCACTCTTGATATATGTAGCTCTGTGTTGATAGTCTTTCCTGATGCATCCTAGTCTGTACCAGGCTTGTGCAAAATTCAGAATTGAATTGAGAATGACTCCTAAATTCCAATTAAATTCTTAAGTTTGAATTGAATTTGAATTGAGGTCAAAAACAGTATGTAGAATTACAATTTGAATTTGAATTACAGGAAGTAGAATAATTAAAATAATTTAATATACATAATTTAAGGGTAGGGTTTATCAATGAAGTTTCACAAAATATGTCAGAAATGATTGCGACAAACATACAACTCACAATTGTAAACAATAGACGATTACATTTCCAAAGTAGCCTCTTCAAAACTGAATGTATGGAGATTCACACATTCTTCCTGTTATATCACAGTGGAATTGTTTTGAATTGCCATGAATTGAATTCCTCATGCTGTCATTCCAATTCAAATTCAAATTCAACTTCTTGTGGGATGGAGCCAATTCATGAATTGAATTGAGGCCAATTTAATTCTAAAATGTGTCGTGTCTCACGTTTGCAGCAGGTCGGCGTAATAGGATACTAAGCCAACAACGTGGGCACAGTAACCAGGTTCCCTGTTAAATCCCAAGATGAAAATGTTCATTAGTCAACTACTATATTCTTACTACATTGAATGTTAACGTAGGCTAGCATCTCAATCTTCCACTAGTTAGCTAGCATTAACGTCAGTGTTTTTTTCACTGTGATCTGCTCGCCTCCACTAGGCTACTTTAAGTCAACTTCTGTATGTATTTTAAAGTTTTAAATATACCCCTCCACAACATAATTAAGTCTCTTTTGATTGCTTCGGAAGGAAATGAATCCTTCATTGCCCAAAACGTCTTCAAAGCCTGCTTTGATATAGTGTCAGCTGCCTTTTTCCATAATGTATTTCTAATCAAGTCTGGTTTGTTTGTCCGAGTTTTGCATGGTAACAATGGAAGGCGGGGCTTAGCGACAGGTCAATTGTGCACAAGCCTGGTCTGTACCCTGTGTTTGGTTGATAGTGGGAAAGGTAACCCTCAGCCTTGTGGCTAAGGCCGATCCTCAGCCATGGGTATATAGCCTTACCAACTCCACTCTCACTCGTAATGTTGCATAAATACAACAATGTCTTTCTATGCAGTGTGTCAGCTGAGCAGGTGCTGTGTGATGTTTGCCCAAGTCTAGCGGTGAAGAGCTGCCTGACCTGCAATGACTCCTACTGTGAGACCTGCATCAGACCGCACTACTGTGATCCAGACCTGCAGAGACACCAGCTGCAGGACCTCCAGCTACACGGGCATGATGCCACTGGGCAGGTGGGCACGGATAGAGACCAGGTGCAGATCAGTAGTCTGGGCAGGTGGGCACGGATAGAGACCAGGGGCCGGATTCACGAAAACAATCTTAAGATAAATCTTAAGTTGATTCCTAAGAAAATAAATGAGAAGTCCTTAAGATTGTTCTTAAATGCTATTCACCAATATTTTCTTAAGAATTGTCGTATTTCTTAGGAACTTCTTTGTTTTCCCACTTAAGAACTTAGATAAGAATGCCCTGCGCCATTCGTTACACTAAACGCAATCAAACGTGAGTTTTGTTTACAAGTGGCAACCGTTGCTAAGAGGGAAAGTCATGCCTTCAAGCACTGCCATTTCCATGGACTTTAGATGTTTAAGAAAGGAAACGTGTTCTACTTTGACGTCGACGTGCGCCGAGTGCTGCGAGGAACCCTTCGGGCTATGCGAGTTTTCAGACAGAGGACTGAGCTACCGAAAACAATAGCAGCAAGCTAAAATTAGCAATAAATGGTTGGCTTATATATCGTGAGTACACAAAATAAAGGCTGATATTTCAAACGAGCTGTCTGAAACTGGTAAATGTGTTCAAATATATGACTATAAGAGGCCCGACTTTACACTGTAAAGTTTTTAAGACAGGTGCAGGGTTGTCTTAAAGTTGCGAGGAAAATTACGAATACATTTAAGATCTTAGTTTTCAAGAATGCCATTTGTTCCTAAGTGTTTTCTTAGGACGCATCTTAAGAAGAGAGTTAAGGAAAAACATAAGAACTTTATTCATGAATATCAAATCTTCTTAAATTTGCTCTTAAAACAAAAGATAAGAAGAAAGCACCACTTAGGAAGTATTTTTGTCTTAAGAAGGCTTCGTGAATCCGGCCCCAGGTGCAGATCAGTAGTCTGGGCAGGTGGGCAGGTGCAGATCGGTAGTCTGGGCAGGTGGGCATGGATAGAGACCAGGTGCAGATCAGTAGTCTGGGCAGGTGGGCACGGATAGAGACCAGGTGCAGATCAGTAGTCTGGGCAGGTGGGCAGGTGCAGATCAGTAGTCTGGGCAGGAGAACCCTGTAGTGAATATGATCCATTACTCTTATTAACACAGTGATTATGATGTGTTACTGCAGGATCCCCAAGGAACACACCACAAGCCATCCATCAACAAAAAGGGTATGTCATATGTTATATTTACCATTATTATATGGCCCTTCAGAATGCAAGTAGAAGGAGGATGATGAAATGTTTATGGTATGTTGGTCTCAAGAGCCCGCATCAACTTAGCTTATAACTAGTCATTTGTGATTTGCACCCCCATGGTAAAAAATGAAAATGCATTATATTATTGCTTTACTCGCCTCTATCTTCATATGAAATGTTATGAACTGCACCAAATTTCCTGTGTATGATTAACACTGGCAGCGCAACACCTGTACGTATCACAGCAACAGCTTAGCTACACCAATAAAAGTATCCTGCCGCTGCCCATGCCGATTAACCTGACATCCTCTGGGAGCATGTTTTGTGGAATTTCATCCATGGGGGGCTATAAAATAAATTAATTTATGTGTACATTTAGTGACTGTACACCCATCAGCCTGATGATGATGCTACTGAGCAAAGGGTTGCTGGTTAATAATGATACTGTCACACTCACACATACACACACATCCACAGATTCCACACACACACATATGCACACACACATGAACACACGCACAGACACACACATGCACACACACACACACACACACACACACACACACACACACTGGCAGACAAATTTGCTTGTTGAGACATCTTAAAATAAGCCCTGCTGAAAAACACAGCAAGAAACCAGCTTAGGCTGGTAGCTGGTTTTAGTTGGTTTTAGCTGGTCTTTGCTGGTTTTCTTCCAGCTATTGCTGGTCTTTGCTGGTGTAGCTGGTTAGGCCACCAGCTAGACATGCTGGCGTGACCATCTGAGGAAGCTGGTCGTGCTGGTGTGACCAGCCTGTCGTTTGGGATACAACTGGTTTAAGATGGTCATGCTGGTGACCAGCCTGTCAAGCTTGACAAAGATGGTCAAGCTGGTTTTCTAGAATGACCAACATAAGCTGGCATGGCCAGTAAAAACCAGCAATGTAGACCAGCAACACCAACTAAAATGACCAGCTTAAGGTGGTATGACAATCAAAACCAGCTGAATGACCATCGTAAGCTGGGTAAACCAGCTGAAGGTGTGTTTTTGCGAGAGTTTTGCTGGTCTAGCTGGTCAACCATCATAGGGTGGTCAAATAAGCTGGTTAACAAGCTGGTCAACCAGCAAACCACCTTTAGCTGGTCAGGCTGTTTTTTTTAGCAGGGAGTCAAACTCTAACCAAGTGTTACTAATCTTATATTACGATTTATTTTTCAATATTTAAAAAAGCTAATTTAGTTGAACCAACCCTCCCACCCCCTGGCATGGACACAGGACACCCAATAACCAGACATCCACCATGAGTCTGATGTGGTGTCTCTTGTGTTTCAGATCTAACAGGGCGTCCAGATGATCTCCGGATAGTGCTACTGGGGAAGACTGGAGTTGGGAAGAGCTCGACAGGAAACACCATTTTAGGGAGAGAAGCGTTCAGCGCAGAGTCATCTTTTCAATCAGTTACTAGCACGTGTCAGAGAGAGGAAGTTAAAGTCAGTGGAAGACAGATTACAGTGATTGACACTCCAGGGTTGTTTGATACTGATCTTAGTAACGAGGGGCAAAATCAGAGAGAAATCTCTAACTGCATCTCGCTGGTACTACCAGGTCCACATGCATTGCTCTTGCTGATACCAGTGGGACGGTTCACTTCAGAGGAGCAACAGGCAGTAGAGTTCATTCAAAGCACTTTTGGTGAAAACTCCATAAAGTATGCTATAGTCCTCTTCACTAGAGGAGATGAGCTGAAGAGAAAGTCCATTGAACAGTTCTTAGAAGGAGCTGAATCCATCAAAAACATCATTAAACAATGTGGTGAGAGATACCATGTGTTTAACAATAATGAGACCCGAGACCGTACTCAGGTCTCTAATCTCCTGGATATGATTGACTCCATGGTCAAAGCGAATGGAGGAGGTTATTACACTAGTAGGATATTCCAGCAGATTCAGCAAGAGGAAATGGAGAGGCAGATGAAGAGGGGAGAAGAGGAATTGAGAAAAGAAAATGCAGACCTTCAGGCCAAATATAAAGCAAAGATAGAGAGAATGAAGCAGAAAATGGAACAAGAGAGAAAGAATGCAGATGAAGAGAAAAGAAGAAGAGAAGAAGAGTTCAGAGAAAGAGAGCAGCGATTTAAAACAGAAATGAAAGAGAAAGAAGAGCAGAAGGAAAAGATGCAAATAGAAATGGAAAGAAAACGGGAGGAATGGGAGAGACAGAATCAAGAGGAAAGGAAGAAAAGAGAAAAAGAAGAGGAGAAAAGAGAGAAAGAGGAGCACAGTTGGAGTGAACGTTACGACAGACTTAGAAAAGACATGGAGAAAATACAGCAGGAGAAAGACAAAACAGAGAGAGAGAAAAAAGATCTGGAAGACAAGTACAAAGCAGAGATGGAGAGAATTGAAGAAGAAAGACAAAATGGTGAGGGAGAGGTGACAGAGACGGGTGGAGAGAAGCGGGGGGGTAAATGCACGATTCAATGAAGGGGCCAAGTATAGGCAGGCCAGAGTTTGCATGCCAACTTAATGCTATTACACAATACACATGGCTGTAAGTATGTATTACTATTATTGGTGATATTAATCACAGTGGATCTTACACAAGAGACCACCACCACAGAGCTAATGTGCTTATGCCCTGTGAACTGATTGCCTTATCCAGCCAGTTTATTCAGCTGTATCCAGTTGTTGATCCTTAATATTCTATTTCATCAATCTGCCACATGATAAAGGGTACCATGTCTATTTCCTTTTTGTTAATCTGGTCAATGACCAGAGACCATACTCTGGCTTCTACTCTCCTGGATAAGATCCACGACATGATGACAGTAAATGGAACAAGTTATGTGAGAGAAATGGAGAGGATTAAAGAGAGAGAGAGAGAGAGAGAGAGAAGGAATTGAGAAAAGAAGGACATGCAAAAAGGAAACAAATCTTCAGGGAGTAAAGAGAGAAGAAATGGAACAAGAAAGGAAGAATGCAGATGAAGAGCAGAGAAGGAATGGGATGATGAAGATATGTAAGGGATAATCAACGACGCGCCGTGCGTTTATAGGAAAATAATGCACGTTCGAAGTGGTAATAAGGACCCGACGCCGCAGGCGGAGGGGACTTTACACTTCGATAAGTGCATTATTTTCCTATAAACGCACGGCGCGTCGTTGATTATCCCGCTTATACCACTGCTACTATCACTTTCGTTTATATTGCCGCTGTCTTAGATGCAACGTTGTTGTTTTTACCATTACATTGACATTGGCGAATTAATATTCAAGTGTAATAAGCCCACAAGTAGGGAACTACTTCATAGCCGTGCGGTATATAGAAAAATAATGCACGTTCCAAACAGCGCATCACAATAGGAAATTTGACCAAGCAGTGTTATAAAAACTTGTATTTAGCGCTCATGTGATAACAGGAGAGCTAAATACATATAGTTTGGTTAGATATTGAATTTGTGATGTAGGCTTCTTGTGTAGCTTGGGTGTGTGTATCTTTTTAGTGCAAAGATCAATAAAATGGTCTAGATTGGAAGATAACAGATTTCACGAGCATTTTCAGTCAGTTACATCACATATGTTACTGTATTTCAGTGAGTCTCTATAGTTCCAATTTGAACAATTTATATGATTATTTTGTTTAAAGTCAACTACATAGGGTTATTAAATCTGTAGGCTGTTGTGTTGTGTGAATCTGTCGCATTGCATCCTAAACTTCACTGAACACATCAAACACACATATGTCATTGATGTATATATGTTGTATATACTGTATATAATTCTAATCCCATGTTATCTTCAGTTGTTGTTCGTCCTATTGTGAGGAATCTTGTTTGTGCCCGTCTTGTGTAATCAGTGTTGATTGTGTTGTTGATTAGCTGGGTTCAGCATTCCTATTCTGTTATTGTGTCTGTTTATTGTAACCAGTGTTGTGTTGATTGTGTTTGTGATTCCTATGGGGTGTCCTACGAAACTCGATAAGTGTCTTAGCAAGGTATGTTGCGCTCAAAGCCAGGGTATGCTGTCATACGAAAGTGGATTTGTTTTAGCGTCGCTGTATCACCATGGTATCTTATGCTTGCAACCAAACCTGGTCGGGAGCAGGTTATGTCCTAACTTATAGCTCAAATCGTGGAAAATCACCGCCCTCTGACTAATCCTACTGACTACTGACCAATCAATTATCTTGAAAACACAGTCATCTCACGTGTGAGAATCTAATGGAGCAGCTCCGCCTCTTCAAACATTTTGAAACTCGAATGCGCTTTTGACTATGTTGGGCATGCAGATATATCGCTACTATGGATATGCATACCATACAATATCTGATGACCATCGATTTTTTGATGTTACAGGTTAGACACTAAAAAAGACCACCCTAAATTTCGCTACCGCTCATAAATGCATGAAAGTCTTGTGCATCTCCACGTTTCCCGATTGGTCAAAGTCACCCCAACCACGAGAACGCGCACAGATCTGAGCTGACAAATTTATCACATACCTGCTGTCGTAGGATCACTTAACTTAATACCCGAGTTAAGGCTTTGTGCAGCCTCGATATGTCTAGATAGCCTTGATATGTCCCACTGGTCTGTCCTCTCGGCCCCACACCCCCTCCTGTGTCCCCTGTCTCCACTTACCTGAGAGAATGGAGATTTTATATGTAAAACACTGTAATCAGTAAACTTGTATTGAAATGAGTTAGCTGCTGTTGCTTTTGCTTACTGACCTGTGACCTCATGCTGGTAAGAAATAAAATACATCATTTTAAAGTTTGATGTGTGTACTGTATATTTATCAGTTTGCTTTTTCTCTCTCTCTCTCTCTCTCTCACACACACCCACACACACACAAATGTCTTTGTCATATTTAAAGTGTGAGCTATTACAGTCAACAGACATACAGCATACAGCATAGTAACCCTGCGATCCATTTGTATCGTAAGTCACCCGCCCGAGTTGTAAAGTGTAAATTACCCAGCTTTCTTGCGGCATTTTACGGAGGAACGCCCCCTTTACCTCGGAGTACTTGCGAGTACCCCGAGTTGGGCTTACGACCTGTAAACAAACATGGCTGTGCCCATAGTCGAGATGAGATGACATGTGTTTTCTTTGTATTTGTACCGTGTTGGTCGTTTTAATGACAATGGAATGCTTTAACATACTAGATTGCATTGCTGCTTCAATCCGGCCACCAATTCATACATTTAACGGTCTTGCTGTGCGTGCAATACAATGTAATGATTTTTTTTCCAGCTGTTTTGCTAAAGAGGCTAGCACACAACAATAACAATGACTAGCTAGCCTGCTAATGCCCATCTAGCTCATTAGAAATGCGACAGCACTTGTTGAAATTGCCCAAAAATGTTTTTATTATTCATTCCCATTGACCATACCCAAAAAGGGAGAATGAGGGACATCTGCTTGTGTTCTAGACAAATGTACAGCACTAAGAGACAGTTGCTGCCCTGGTGGCATCCATCTTCTTTCCCAAAAGACTACAAACTCCAGCCTTCACGCTAGCCACTAATTCTCACATGTCGGGCGGGTAAACGTACGAGACTACCAACCCTGCCAACACTAAATGGAATGCACCATAAGCATGTGTGCATCTACAGGTGGCAGGAGGTTTGTAAATACAGTAACAGAAAATCCTAGGATTGCAGTCCTCTCACCTGCAGCAGGCCTATTCAAAAAGCCCATTCAACTTAAATTGCATTTGAAAGAGACACTCACTAAGAGACACATTTAGTCTGACTTTTCTCCAATCCGTGGAGTCCATAGCACAACCACGTACTGATACGGATACCTTTCCACCCGAGAGAGGCGGTCGACAAGAAGATCGAGGAGCTGGAAAGAATGGACATGATCGAGAAGGTAGAGGGTCCTACGCGGTGGGTAAACCATGTCGTAGTAGTTCCAAAGGCAAAAGACACTGACATTCGGCTATGCCTAGACATGAGAATGGCAAACAGGGCTGTCATCCAGGGAAGATATCAGATCCCGACAGTAGATGAACTGTTGCATGACATGAATGGCTCCGTTGTGTTTAGTGAACTTGATCTAAAATGGGGCTTCCCTCAGTTTGCCTTGAGATGGGAGAAATATGGATTTCAATGAAACCCATGAATTATGACTTTTACATCATTGAAAGCAGGAAGTCCAGCATTGAAATCCGTATTTCTCCCATCTCAAGGCAAAATGGGGGAATGATGCACGACCATTCAAAAACATGACTGGATATCTAAAGATACAAAGCTTAAAGAGTTACCTCACCCCATAACTCTGCCCACTTCACATTTCTGAAAAAGGCTTTCAAAATGGGCGAGACGTTCTGAAATTTGGAGAGGGAGTGCAACACTGCTGCAACCAATCAACCATGGTGATTTCGTGTCAATCTGGGAATGAGTGCTGCAGACATGGCTTATCACAGGTAGGCTAATCAGGGCAGCAGGTGTTGGGGCGTTTCAGTCCTAATTTGTAACGACCCGGTGACGTAGTGTCGGACTAGAAGTGCAGGACAACGTCAGCATTGCAATAGTATTTTGGAACAACATGCCATGGCATGTTTCAAACTGTAGTATGCGCGGAGAGCAATATCTCCAATACAAAATCAGACGAAATGTTACTTTTGTCGTGGAACACGATTTTTGTCAATATTAACCCTGGTAATAGTACAGTTCACCACTTATGAGTATTTTCAATCAATCAACAGCTCAAAAAACCTATTTTAGGGTGCAGTGACTCTTTAATGCTAATTGGTGAAGTGTCCCTCTAAGTCTGTGTAACTATTTCTTATTTACAACTCTTACTAGATGTACATTTGTTTTAATTGGCTGACAAATAAATATAGTTCAACCCAAAAACATTGCGTGGCATTAACATTTTTATTGTTCATTCAAAAAAAAATTTCAACTTGCTGTAGAGGAGCCAGATGAATCAACAGCATAAGACTCAGATGGCTGCATACAGTAGGGTCAATGCTCTAGAGTAGCCAGATATATCAACAGCATGGGGACTCAGATGGCTGCATGGGGTCAGTGAGGTGCTTCAATGCCTCCAGTTGCTCCAGAGTAAGTCGGCTATTCAGCTGAGGAACATTTACTCGAAGTTCTGATTGTGGGACCTCCCCACTTTCCTCCCAGTCAATTTCAGGAATGTTCATGTCCTGGTAAAACACATTTGTTACACCCATCCAAAAATCCTGTTTATTATAAAAATGTCTGATCCAAAAAAGTATTGGTGTCAGACCGGTTGTTGTCTGCAGCCTTCAAGTACATTATCTGAAACGTTGAAAAGTTACTGAACTTATATAACTACAAAGTATTGTTATTCAACTTAATCAGTGGCAACCAAAAGCAACCATTTTTCCACATTCTGCCATAATAAAAACTGCCATCTTGATTAAGTAAAATAAAAAAGTTAATGTTGATCTTGAGGAAATGATCAGTTGCAGTAGGAGCAAAACTGTCCTGTACTCGCGCCACTCTTCCACTGGCTGTTCACAGTGTTGCCAGATTGGGTTGACTGCTCTGTAGCCTGAATGTGGAGCTTTGTGTTTAATTTCAGTGACAAGTGCATCGAGCTCAGGAACGCTACAGGTACAGAGAGGTTATCACCCGCCATGCGGCGGAACAGTGTGAAGAGTGAAGCCTCACAATGACCCAGCTGTTGGTCCAGTGTGGAGAGTGAAGCCTCACAATGACCCAGCTGTTGGTCCAGTGTGGAGAGTGAAGCCTCACAATGACCCAGCTGTTGGTGATTGTTGCCATCTGTTGGAGCAGTGTGCAAAGGCCTCAATATAAAGCTTTAATTAAAAGCCTTTGTTGCTAGGTAACGATGAACAAACTCAAAGATCGTAATTCTTTAGAAGTTACTTTATAGTAAAATCGCCTGAAATAAATCTTGTGGACTCGAGCTCTAGAATCTTTGGTGCTGGTATTTGTGGATCTGTGCAACGCTCACGCAAAGAATGTCTCAAAAATAGAGGAATGTGTGTGCTGGTGATTCACAAATGCAAAATCACATTTTACAAAGGCAATTTTAAGTTTGACAAATGGCAAAATATTTACAAATACACATCGATATTTGTAAAAATAAATATACAAGTTATAAATGGGATTTTTTTATTTCTAAAATAATTATTTGTGGATATCAAAACAGGCATACAAATCAAGAAATGTACAAATTGTGTATCGCCCTCTGCACTTTTACGAATGTTATTGGCACAAATTGATCTCCACAGATGTGGCAGCTGACGCTATCGCAGCACAGCTCTCCTCTGTGAGGGAACAGGACTGCAGCCTGGAGAAACACAACACATGATCACATATCTCATTATTACACTCACATACTGTACCTCTAACTAGACAACACACATACACACACACACACACACAGTATGACTATATCTTTATTTTGTCTTAAAACCGAATGAGTTTAAAACACCTTCGAAATATGTCCCCTCCACTTCCAATCAACTACTACAGTAGACTATTCATCAAACGTCAGTCAAAAAAAGATGCAAACAACGATTTTATTATTAATTATAAGGCCACCATAATTTAAATTATATCTATATGGTATTGGGCAGACATTCTGTTATGTTTTGCGAGTAAATGCAAGTAGCAAATAGTATATAAATGGAACACTGCTCTTTCAAAAATTGCATGCAGGTCTGATTTGAATGACAGCCAGCTGAACCAATCAGATAATGTAATTACCATTAGAATTAACTTAGCTTGGCTGTTAGCCTGGTCGGTACCAGGCTAGTCTCAGAGAATAAATTCCCATGGCAACTTATGTAGCATCTCTTTTGTAAACCAAGTCAAGGGTAAATTCATCCAGGATAACCAAAAAATCCTGGCTTAATCCCTTTTCTAGTGAAATACCCCTCTGATCTGTTGTTGTGTGTTCAGACTCACTCTAGTTTCTCCAGTTTGCAGTGGGGATTCTTGAGGAGCTTTGAGAGATGCTGAACTCCTGCATCATGAAGCTCATTGTGACTCAGGATCAGCTCCTTCAAACTGCAGGAGTTTGATGTGGCAGCGGTCGCTATCGCAGTACAGCTCTCCTCTGTGAGGGAACACTTACTCAGCCTAAAACGTAACACATGATGACATATCTGATAATTACACTCACTTACTGTACCTCTCTGTAATCAAATATTGTATATACTGAAATGTCTGATATTTATGCCAGTACACTTTATGCAGATCAGCTTTATTCAACTATCACAACTCCACCTCTTTAATTCAGCTGTCTGGTTGAAGTCTCAACATATTGTAAACAAAGTAGCATAGGTGGCTAGCTTATAATACTCGACTGGTTGGACTGTCTCCCCACGTGTGTTTAAGTTTCAAGGTAGGCTAAACTTGGGACAGGCCCTTTTGGGAAATAGTATCGAGATGATCAGTTAACTTGAATGCAAGAGTTTTAATCAATGTAGCATGCTAATAAGATGCTAACCGGATTTAACAGTAATCTATAGTCATCTTCAATGCGTCATTGCTTTCACGGTTGTGAATGTTTTATTTGGATCAAATGCTCTTGTCGAGGAGCGGGTGTCCCTTGAGCACGTTGCACACGAGAGAGAGGGAGAGCGAGAGAGCGGGTCAAGGACAGTGAGCTCACTTCTACACTGGTAAAGTTGCACGTAGTCTACAATGAAAACTTGCAAAAGTACTTTATACTTTCATCCGAGCAGCATCAGGTGCACAAGTGTAATCTAGAATAGTTTTCAGTCACGCTCTAACATTTTGGTCACACTCTGGATCTCTTTTGAGGTGGTGCTGTGTTTTCACATTGCCTTTAAAATCGGACAAGTAGGCTGCACATAGAATTTTATCCATGCTTTTGTCTGTGGCCTCATCAATGTTGAGTGAAAACGTGTTATTATTAAACTTGTCAGACATTTCTTTTCATTTCTGGTGAGATGCGTGTTTGCTCGCATGCTGCCTCGAGATGCAGGCGCGTAAGGGCTAGTTTAACATCCGCTAATTTCTGACAAAAGTAACGAGTAGCGGTTGTGAACAATAGATCATAGGGCCTACGACTCGGCGATGAAGGAGCTCAAGCGAATGTGAAATCAGCCACACGATCGGTCATAGAGGGTCGGCTGTGGATGTTGGGCCTCTAAGTTCTGGGGAATTGTCAGATCACGCAAAAGAGAGAATCTGATTTTTTATTTCTTTTTTCACAAACACGTCGGGACGTTGGAAATCCAGCGTGGTGCCGGTGTGCTATTACCCCTGCAGATCAATAAAGTATCTATCTATCTACCCCCCCCCCACACACACAGATCTGTTGTTGTGTGTTCAGACTCACTCTAGTTTCTCCAGTTTGCAGTTGGGATTCTTGAGGAGCTCTGAGAGATGCTGAACTCCTGCATCATGAAGCTCATTGTGACTCAGGATCAGCTCCTTCAAACTGCAGGAGTTTGATGTGGCAGCTGACGCTATCGTAGCACAGCTCTTCTCTGTGAGGGAACAACTATACAACCTGGAGAAGCATAACACATGATGACATATCTGATTATTTCACTCACAAACTGTACCTCTAACTACAGTATACAACACAGACAGACACACACACACACACACACACACACATCAAGGGTTATTACACACACATGCACACACACACACACACACACACACTCCATTCACTCATCAGTGGGTTCTCCCCACACACACAGATCTGTTGTTGTGTGTTCAGACTCACTCTAGTTTCTCCAGTTTGCAGTGGGGATTCTTGAGGAGTTCTGAGAGATGCTTGACTCCTTTATCATGAAGCTCATTGACACTCAGGTCCAGCTCCTTCAAACTGCAGGAGTTTGATGCGGCAGCTGACGCTATCGCAGTACAGCTCTTCTTTGTGAGGGAACAACCCCTCAGCCTGGAGAAACAGAACACATATCTGATAATTACACTCACATACTGTACCTCTAACTATACAACACACACACACACACACTCTCACACACACACACACACACACACACACAAACGGCTGCCAAACACATTCACTTAATTGCTGACAAGACAGAAAAATACACACACAGGGTTTCACAGTGCAAAACTCTACCAATGTAAGACACAAACACACACACACACACACACACACACACACACACACACACACACACACATTCCCTTCATGGCTGAGAAGACAAACACAAACACACACACAGGGTATCAGTGCAAACCTCTACCAATGTAACACACACACACGGCTGCAAAAATACATTCCCTTAATGGCTGAGAAGACAGAAAACACACACAAACACACAGGATATCACAGTGCAAACCTCTACCAATGTACCACACACACACACACACACACACACACACACACACACACACACACACACACACACACACACACCATCTGTGTGACATATCTGCTGTGTGTTCAGACTCACCCTAGTTTCTCCAGTTTGCAGTGGGGATTCTTGAGGAGCTCTGAGAGATTCTGAACTCCTGCATCCTGAAGCTTATTGTCACTCAGGTCCAGCTCCTTCAAACTGCAGGAGTTTGATCTGGCAGCTGACGCTATCGCAGCACAGCTCTTCTTTGTGAGGGAATAACCTCTCAGCCTGGAGAAACACAACACATGATGACATATCTGATTATAACACTCACATACTGTACCTCTAACTATACACTATGTACTGTACATATTTATTGCTAGTCACTAGAATTTAATCTTGTAGTGTTGCACTGTTGGACTCATTTGCACTACCAACTTGACACAAACCTCATACTGGATCACAGTACCAATCCTCAGTACATTCATGCACATCTTATCTATCGTATTTTACTGCTCCTTTAGTCATGTTGATTTGTTGATTTGCTTTGTATTTTCCTGTTTACATTGTATTGTATGTTGTGTGTGGTGTCTTAAGCTGCCGGGACCTTGAATTTCCCCTTGGGGATCAATAAAGTATCTATCTATCTATCTATCTATCTATCTATCACACACATACACATCACTCATCAGTGGGTTCTCCCCCCACACGCAGATCTGTTGTTGTGTGTTCAGACTCACTCTAGTTTCTCCAGTTTGCAGTTGGGATTCTTGAGGAGTTCTGAGAGATGCTGAACTCCTTTATCATGAAGCTCATTGTGACTCAGGTTCAGCTCCTTCAAACTGCAGGAGTTTGATGTGGCAGCTGACGCTATCGCAGCACAGCTCTTCTCTGTGAGGGAAGAATTACTCAACCTGGAGAAACACAACACATGAATCAGAATTGGAATCAGAATCATAAAGCTTTATTTATCCCAAAATGGGCAATTCAGTTTGACAGTCCCTAGTGTCATATTATAAGATAATAAATATAATAAATAAGTATAATCCTAAATAGCAGCAAAGCAGATGCATAAACACACTTCATATTCAGCAGTAATCAAACACACACATACAACTCACATTCACATTCATTTCAGCCTGTCGGTAACCACAGCCCTGCACCTGGGAGCACCCAACAACACAATGAGCTGAGCACCTACTCCTGACTTTGTCCTCATTTAATAACCTGATGGTGGCAGGAAGAAAAGAGTGGGAGTATCACTGTTCTAGTCCTGAGTGAACAATAGCGCCACCCTGAGGGTATTAGTGTGAATTCATCCCTCAGAACATGGTCAGACTGACTGTTCTAGTTCTGAGTGAACAATAGCGCCACCCTGAGGGTATTAGTGTGAATTCATCCCTCAGAACATGGTCAGACTGACTGTTCTAGTCCTGAGTGAACAATAGCGCCACCCTGAGGGCATCGGTGTGAATTCTTCCCTCAGGACATGGTCAGACTGACTGATGATGCATTTTGCCTCTTGAACTGCTTGTCCGTTCCACAGTGAACTCAGACCGTTAAACTGGACACCAGTGATCTTACAACAGATCTTCCCAATGCTGTTTAAACTCTTTGCATCTTTCACTGGCATACCTTTTAGCCAACACTCAAATGAAAAAGTAAGAAGACTCAATAAAAGATTGATAAAAAAAACTCTCAGGAAAGTTTTAGACACACTGAAAGAGTTCAGAATTCTCAGCAAATGATGACATATCTGATTATTACACTACCTCTTACTATACAACACACACACACACACACACACACACACACGGTGCGATTTATTGGGGGGGGATGGGGGGGGGATCAACCACCCCTCTGTTTTTTACATCCCTACCTCTGCTGAATAAATTTCATCCTCGGGGGGGACAACTTGTCAATTATTTCAAAACAATTGAAATAACACAGGCAGGTTGTGACAGCGCTTTCTTACAAATAAAACTTACTCTTGAATTTCCCCTTGGGGATCAATAAAGTATCTATCAATCTATCTATCTATCTATCTACATTGCTGGCACTAACTTTCACCTGAACCGAACTGTCGGCAGTGTCAGCATTAGCGAGCGTCCCCATGCACGGTGCAGACTCACTCTAGTGTCTCCAGTTTGCAGTGGGGATTCTTGAGGAGCTCTGAGAGATGCTGAACTCCTGCATCATGAAGCTTATTGTAACTCAGGTCCAGCTCCTTCAAACTGCAGGAGTTTGATGTGGCAGCTGACGCTATCGCAGCACAGCTCTCCTCTGTGAGGGAACAACTCCTCAGCCTGGAGAAACACAACACATGATGACTAGGGCTGGGCAAGTTAGCGCGTTATAATCACGTTACCTCATCAATCAATAAACACAGATCATTATTTTATCGCACATTAACACAGTTTTTATTATTTCTTTTATACTGTAAAAGTCTGTTGCTCACAGGCTGGTAAAATATGTTGCCAACTGCTGCCGCGCTTACAGAAACCGGAAAAGGAAAACAATATTGGCAGATAAACAAACCAACAAACATGGAGCAGGGTAGGCCAACGGAACTTTAACATGGCCATTTTCATTTAAATGTTCTTTCAGACGGCGCAAACGACAGAAGCACAGTTATTTGTAATCACTGCAAACTTGAATTTTCTTATCACCGGAGTAGGGTGACCAGACGTTCCGGCCAAAAATTCGGAACAATCATGACAAGCAGTTGTCCCGAATCCTGCCCTAATTGTCCCTGATATTATAGTCTACTATAGCAGAGTCACGAGTAGCCTAGTTATTGTCTGATAGTCTAAAATATTCATTCAAGGCTGCTCATTGCCTGTATGTTTAGGGGGGCAATGTGTGTAGCATAGCCTACTTGCGCAAATTGATAATAAGCTAATTTCCATTCATCGTTGACATGGAGGCTCAGGCAGCTCCGGGACCTGATGAACATGCCGCTAAAAAGCACAAGAGTGCACAAGTTGCAGTCGTGAGGACAGGGAGAAGCCACCACAAGTGATTGGTCATATAAAATGAAAGTTGCTAAATGTCTGGGTTACACAAACAACAACTAACTTGTTATGTTATCTTAATGACCTATAGGCCTAAATAAAAAAATATTTTGACATTATACCAGGCTAGGCTTACTACAACAAGTATTATGGAAAGATCTGACTACACAAACTGTTAAAGGCTTTACTAAAAAAAAGAGTGTGTACAATAAGCTTTAAATTTGTATTTGTTTTGATAACATTGTTTAAGTTAAGATTTTCACTAAATCATTTATTTAACTGCTATTGTATAAACAAAATGATTTGTTTAATGTTTACAGAAAAAATGCTATGGCACCTTCATTCATATGGCAGCACATTTAAAATGAAGATGTGCTACATACTTCTTTTGAATTCATTATTGAGTTTTGCGTATAATAACGCGATTAATCATGATTAATCAGGGAAATCATGCGATAAATCGCGATTAACCCTTTGTGGACGGCCCATTGAAATATGGTTCGATTTCGAACCATGACGTGTTCGCCGTGTTTGAATCACGCATTTAACCTCACCGATGAAAAAAACTATGTAGATACGTTGTCAACAGCTAGCCAATCACTGTCAAGTAGTTTAGTTCGTTTTGATAGCCTATTGGCTTAGTTTTATGTCATTTTACATCTTGTGATTGCCCCGCCTCCGATACTTCCGCGTTCGGCTCATTTGCGGCTGTTCAATGAATAAACATGTCGGACCATACATATCGACAAGTCCGTTTTTCAGCTGCTGAGGTGGCAGAAATGTGTTGTCAACACATAAATGATGACAATAGCAGTGAAGACAGTGAAATAGGTGGCTTATCTAGTGGAAAAGAGTACAAGTTGGACCGTGAACTGGATGAAGACTTTCGTGACTCTGACTCCGACGACGACTAGCTGCTGCTACGACGACAACAACGTGAGTAGCCTAAACAATAAAGTTCTTGAAACTCAATATTGTATTTTACTACTACTTACACTACTTACAGCTTCATAAAAACCTTATATTTTCGTGTGATAACACTCTGAGTAGACTGTGCCTTTTGTATGGTGTGTTTTTTGTCTGTCACAACTGAAAGAAATCGCGCCTCGTGTTTGTTTATTTTTGATCGCGCTTTATATACTCGCGGGTAAATTATTCGCTCTTTGCCAACATTGTAGTGTTGCTAGCATATTCTATGGGCATGTCTGGACGAAGAGCTGAATATAGGATGGAAGGAATAAATAAATATCAGTGTTACTCGTTCTGTTTAGTTCCAGAAATGTCTATTTGTGCTCCCTATAAGAAAGTAATGGCATATAAGAAAGGCATGCCTAGTAGGCCTAAGTAGCAACCTTCTCTGACTGAAAGTAGCCTTGACCTAGGTGTTGAACATTGAACTTGTTTTTTTTTTTCCTCTCAACTTCTAGACAGAAAGCCTAATGACATTTAGTAAGTAAGCAACCTTTCTGCTACAACCTTTTCTGACTGAATCTAGCTTTGACCTAGGTTGTAAACAACTTACTTTTTTTTCCCATCTCAACTTCTAGAAAGAAAATAATGACATGTAGTCAGTAGCAACTTTTCTGCTACAACCTTTTCTGATTGAAATTAGCCTTGACCTAGGTTGTGAACAACTTGTCTTGTTTTTTTTATATCTCAACTTTTAGAACTCAACATTCTCCTGGTTCTGCCACCGACTCAGAGGAGGATGACCCTGACCCTTGAACCTGAAAGGACCAGAAGGAATGCCAGAGCGACCGTGCCCAGGGAGAGCTGCACATCCAGTGAATCAACCTGTTGTCCAGACATATAGCTATGATGATCCAGACATGCTCAACCAGTTGCCATCTGTCCGTCCTGTACGCCAGCCTGGCGTTCACCTAGATGTACAAGTAACACGAGGTACCATGACCAAAGCCATAGATTTTTAAAAACTTTTTTCTACAGATGCCCTCCTGCTACAAATGCACCTACACAAATGCTTATGCCTGGGAGGAAATCCTCAGAAAGCCCTATTATGGTGGCACAGATGGTACAAGGAAAGAAACCAGTCCAGATGAATTATAACGACTGATGGCCCTTGTCATGTTTTGTGGCCTTGTCCCAGTCAGTTCTTTTTACAGATACTGGAGCCCCAAAACCATGTACCATGGCCTGTGGGCACGCAGCATAATGTCAAGAGACCGGTTCAAAGCATTGATGCCAATGCTCCATGTTGTAGTTACTGGTGCTGAAGATGAACGTTATAAACTGTGCAAAATCACTGGCCTGTTAGAGACTTTCAAGGTGACGTGTAGTAAAGCACTTTACCAACCATTCCAGCATGTTGCTGTGGAATGGTGAAATCAAAACATAGTTTATGCTTCTATACAAAACCCTGGGGAATTTGTCACTGATCATATTCCTTGGGTACTGTTTATAGTGATTGACAAGAGATTATTGTTTATTGCACATGAAAGCAGGAGGCACTTTCCATTACCATTGATCTGATATGAGTGTTCATTCACTATTGATTGTTTATTGGAAATGCACTTACCAATGAATTTACATTTATTGTTGACCATAAGACATTTTTTTAGATTTTATTGATTGACTGTTCATAGCATGCTTTTTCATCCTAAATAAGAAGCACTTTTTTAGTTGATGGTTGACTTTTTGTCCATTGCTGCTTATGTTTATTGATTGTTATTTTTCGTGATTTGATAAGTGCACTTCTTTATTGAGTTACCACATCTAAAAAAAAATGAAGCAATATGGTTTGTAATAATTTATGTTTGCAAATAAATCAACTAAATACAATCAAAATAGATGTTGGGTGTTGTGGTGGTTTCCAAAAAAAAGTTAAAATGTACATATTTGGGTTATTTAGGTGCAACTTTTCTTGGGTCACTAAAAGGTTAACACTTTCTTTTCCATAAAGATTTGTATTACCTGTCCTAAAGTAGAGTGAAACATACCATATATAGCTCTGTCTCATGGATATATGGCCAAAATAACTTATTTTGACCCTTCTGTCTGGATTTTGAGTCAAATGTCAAACCGGGCGGGGAAGACATTCTACTCGGTAAAGATTCTAAAATGTTCTGCAAACGTACAGGACATAATGAATTGACCATAACTTTTGAGCAGAAAGTGATAAATTGATTCTGTTTTTTTCCTTGAGTAGGGGACAACATTGCTAGTCTATCATATACTCTAAGTTTTTCTCTATCTACAACAGAAATTAGAGAAAAATAAGATTTATGTTGAAAAACTGTAATTTTCTCTCTTTTTTCGGATTAATTTTGAGCATATTTATACAAATAATTATGCTACCCTCACACATAATTACTTATGTTTTATGCCATTTTAAAGTGCTCTTTCTCCTGATTACAATGGTGTGTATATTTTATCTCTGCCATGTAGTATGGCCACACTGTAAGCTTTTTCGTGCCCCGAGGTCATCATTCTACTATTTTCTGCAAACGTACAGGACATAATGAATTGACCATAACTTTTGAGCAGAAAGTGATAAATTGATTCTGTTTTTTTCCTTGAGTAGGGGACAACATTGCTAGTCTGTCATATACTCTAAGTTTTTCTCTATCTACAACAGAAATTAGAGAAAAATAAGATTTATGTTGAAAAACTGTAATTTTCTCCTTTTTTTCGGATTCATTTTGAGCATATTTATAAAAATAATTATGCTACCCTCACACATAATTACTTATGTTTTATACCATTTTGAAGTGCTCTTTCTTCTGATTACAATGGTGTGTATATTTTATCTCTGCCATTTAGTATGGCCACACAGCAAGCTTTTTTGTGCCACGAGGTCATTAAGTGTGGAAAAAATGGAATGTTCGGGCAGTCAACAAAGGGTTAAACAGTTTAATCGTTGTCCAGCCCTAATGATGACATATCTGATCATTTCAGTCACATACAGTATTGTACCTCTAACAACAGTATACAACACACACACACACACACACACACACACACACACACACACACACACACACACACACACACACACACACACACACACACACACACACACACACACACACACACACACACACACACACACACACACACACACACACTCCATTCACTCATCAGTGTGTTCTCCCCCCACACACAGATCTGTTTTTGTGTGTTCAGACTCACTCTAGTTTCTCCAGTTTGCAGTGGGGATTCTTGAGGAGCTCTGAGAGATGCTGAACTCCTGCATCATGAAGCTTATTGTAACTCAGATCCAGCTCCTTCAAACTGCAGGAGTTTGATGTGGCAGCTGACGCTATCGCAGCACAGCACTTCTCTGTGAGGGAACACTTACTCAGCCTGGAGAAACAGAACACATGATGACATATCTGATTATTAAACTCACATACTGTACCTCTAACTAAACAACACACACACACACACACACACACACACACACACACACACACACACACACACACACACACACACACACACACACACACACACACACACACACACACTTTAGTGTCTCCAGTTTGCAGTGGGGATTCTTGAGGAGCTTTGAGAGATGCTGAACTCCTGCATCATGAAGCTCATTGTGACTCAGGATCAGCTCCTTCAAACTGCAGGAGTTTGATGTGGCAGCTGACGCTATCGCAGCACAGCTCTTCTCTGTGAGGGAACACCAGCTCAGCCTAGAGAAACACAACACATGATGACATATCTGATTATTACACTCACATACACAACACACACACACACACACACACACACACAATAGGTTCTACACAGCCCCCCCCCCCCCCCCTTACATTGATTCAATCAGAGACATGTTCCTCTCCTAAAGAAACAACACATGATGCCTTTTCTGACTATCACACACACAAATTGTACACACACTGCTTTTCTTAATCATTCACACACAGGCACTGACAAACAAACATACACATACCATACTTGAAAAATCAGAGTGTCAAATAGGGCTGCACAATATATCTAAAATGTATCATTATCGCGATATCAACGCTTGCGATAGACGTACCACAAAGATTACTTAATTTTCGATAAAATTCGATACATTTTCTGTGCCGTGTATTCCATACAGTCATACTTAGGTGTCAAATTCAAGGCCCGCGGGCCAAATGCGGCCCGCCACCTCATTTCATATGGCCCGCGAGAGCTTAAAGGATCTGATACAGTATGTGGCCCGCGAGAGCTTAAAAGGTCTGATACAGTTTTTGCGTATAGGCAATAATACACTGCAATACAATGTACGCGTGTGAGACTGACAGGGAGGCCACATCAACCACCTTCCATGATCAGTGCAACTGGCTACATCAGATGTGATAGCAACGCGTAGGCTACGTGTGAAAACAAAATAGAGTATTCTAAACTATTTTAGCGAACGGAGCACCTAAATTACGCGCTCGGTTTAGCCTGCCTGTGAAACGCAAGATTGTTTGAAGTGCATGTGCTTCTTTGAGAGGGGAATCGATGTAATTTAGGCTACTTTGATTTCAATTGGTAGTTGTAAACTACGTGATACTTTTACGTCTACGTTTAAAAAGCATGAATAGCCTAATTGCAAGGACTTCCAACTCCAAGTCCTTGCGAATCGAGCAAGTGATCATTTGGCCAAAAGCGAAAGTAAACCTATCTTCTGACCGAGAAGGGGTGCATTCAGATCAGGCAAGCAGAGGTAGGCTAGAAGTTTGTGGTAATCTCCCTGTTGCTTTGCATTTTCATTTCAGTTTAAAACGAACAACGCAGAATCCACACAACACATTTCAACTTTAAAACTTCAAAAGAAAAAGTGTACCGGGACCGTTCGCTTATATGTATGGAACGGTGTAGTGACGCATTTCATATGGATGCACTTTTTGTCATGTCAGTTAGCCTACTCGTTTGCATCACTGGCTAGATGTAAAACTGCATTTTGTTACTGGTATTTCACTTGTGCAATGACAGTAAAGTTGAATATACTCGAATCTAAAAACTCAGAAATATTGGAAAAAAATCCATGGCATGACCTCTTCCTGACTGACCAGTGACCCTCATTGAAAAGTCAAACTGGAACTGACAGTGGTTTTTGTTTTGCTTTTACAAAACACATCAACCAAAAAACAGCATGTCATGCTGATACCTTTTCCTCTTCTCAACTTCTCGAAGTTTTATACCGATGCTAAAGATTTTGTGGCTGGTGCTGCAAATCTTAGAAGTTACATCTGGCCCTTTGAGGGCAACCATTGTGCTGATGTGGCCCTTGTGAAAATGAGTTTGACACCCCTGATTTAAGCCATCAGACCCAATTCTGCAACACGTTCTTGACTCAACAGATTAGTGGTCAGAAAACCATTTTAACTTGACATGCAGTTAAATGATTATGTTTACATTTATTACAAATGTTGAATGTTTTAAGTAGTTTTCAAGTTTTTATTTATTTCAACTTAATTTTGTTGACCGTAGCAGAAAATGTTTCAAGGGGCCGAGATGATTTATGTCTGGCATTGCCATTGTAGCCACATTTTTCCCAATACAAATAATGTTGGAATGGAATCAATGCATTTCTTTTTTAATAATCTGCATCAGTCTATGCTAGCAGCAAGTAGAATGGAGAAAAACATTAAATATTTAAATATCGCAAGTTATATTGTTATCGCCGTACTCATTAATGTTATCGCATGTTTTCCTAATATCGTGCAGCCCTAGTGTCAAACACACAACCACACACACACACACACACACACACACACACACTTAATGTCTGAGAAGAGAAACACAAACACACACGTAGGATAACACAGTGCAAACCTCTACCAATATAACACACACACACACACACACACACACACACACACACACACACACGTTATTCTCTCATCAGTGTGTTCTCCCCCCACACACAGATCTGTTGTTGTGTGTTCAGACTCACTCTAGTTTCTCCAGTTTGCAGTGGGGATTCTTGAGGAGCTTTGAGAGATGCTGAACTCCTGCATCATGAAGCTTATTGTCACTCACGTTCAGCTCCTTCAAACTGCAGGAGTTTGATGTGGCAGCTGACGCTATCGCAGCACAGCTCTTCTCTGTGAGGGAACAACCCCTCAGCCTGGAGAAACAGAACACATGATGACATATCTGATTATTTGCACTCACATACTGTACCTCTAACTATACAACACACACACACACACACACACACACACACTCTCATCAGTGGGTTCTCCCCCCACACACAGATCTGTTGTTGTGTGTTCAGACTCACTCTAGTGTCTCCAGTTTGCAGTGGGGATTCTTGAGGAGCTTTGAGAGATGCTGAACTCCTGCATCAAGAAGGCCATTGCCACTCAGGTTCAGTTCCTTCAAACTGCAGGAGTCTGATGTGGCAGCTGATGCTATCACAGCACGCACACACACACACACACACACACACACACACACACACACACAACGTTTTCAATAATTATTTGCTTATCACAGGCAGTACTTAAACATTCAAAGACTGCCACACACACACACACACACACACACACACACACAGAGATCTCCAGCATACTATACAGCATCTACAGTATTCCACTCACATATTGTACAGCTATACAGCATTTAACCTAAAATATGCACAAACATACACAAACACATTCACATTCTAACATTAACATTAAGAGGCTCTACACACACACACACACACACACACACACACACACAATAGAAATACAACAGAAACACACAACAGTTTCATCAATTTCATCTCAAACAGCCTATAGTAATTTACAGAATATAAGTGAAACACCATGTTTAAATCAGGGCATAATACACATAAAGCACATAAACTGAACATAAACTTTTACAAGTGGTTAAGTGGTTGCCAGCTTGGCACCCAGGCATGATGAAATCTACAGTAGGTGTAAATCACAGATAGTTCTCATTACCGAGTCCAGTAGGCTAATCTCCCGTTAGCGCAACTGTATTTGTCTGCCCCAACGTGTGCTCTACCTTAGACTTCTCAGTTTCCTGCAAATTCTCAATGTGGCTAATAATAAATAGTCGTGCTACGATGGCTACTAAGTTTACATTGACAGTACATGCAGATAACTTTGCTCTTATCAACTGACCCTAGCAATGTTTTAAAACTAAACTTTCCATTCATTACTTTGTTAGCAGCGTTCATTTTAACGTCTTCCACTGGACATCTAAACAATGGCATTGTGGGGCACGTTTACTGTTTTGCTTCTGGTTTACAGCCGGGTCCTGTAGTTTTTCCAACGTGGCCACAGCAGTTTATGAAAAAACTTGTCACAGGTCAGAAAGATCCTAAATCTCGCGCTAAAAAAAATAACGCCGTTAAAATTGTTTTGAGTTAACGCGTTAATAACGTGATATTTTTGACAGCACTAGTTTTGACTGAGCTGAACTAAAATGTGTGTGTGTGTCTGTGTGTGTGTGTCTGCATCAGTAGCTTGAATAACAAGGTTAGGCTACTCGGAAGAGTATTGGCCGTATTTGTTGTGGTAATGGAAAAAACAGCTCTGCTAATAGCTTTTTAAGTTGAGCTTTTACCTCATAAACAGACTGTATAAAGTAAACGCTTTCTAGTAGCTAACTTGCTAACATTCACCTAGCTAAGAAACGTACGAAACGAAACTCCTCATTCTATGCCACTTCAAGCGGTAGCATCTGGCTAATAGCTCAGTTCCTGTTCCAACATGACTGTGCACCAGTGCACAAAGCAAGGTCCATAAAGACATGAATGACAAGAGTTTGGTGTGGATCAGGGCTCTCAAGTCTCACGCATTGAGCGCGAGACACACAGATTTCAATGACTTCACCCGCTAACATGCCACACATTGCGAAAAAACAAAAAACAAAAAGTCCTCCGCGCTCCTGAATTCACTCTGGTGCGTCAACGGGAGAGGACAAACTGTAGTAAAGAAAAAAGGTTCACTGGAGCAACTCAGATGTGAAGATTTTAAATATTTATTTAAGGTGCCAACATTGTAGGACTAACGTTTCGACGTTTTGCCACGTCTTCATCAGAGTCTAGAATGGTAGGCATGGGTAGATACTTTAATCAGTTAAACAGGGACACCTGACAGGGGTGGTGCCTCAATTAACCTATGACAACCATAGACGTAGGCTACACTCAAAGCCATCAAAGTCCAAAAAAGTATGACTAAACATACCAAGTGATACAAAAACAGTCATAGATGCACATCAGGAAAATGGACATGGAAAAATATGAAAAAATATGAAAAAATAAACAATGTTACAAACTAATTTAATATAGTCTAAGCTAGCACGTCTTTAAGATCAATACACACATGGCATTTCTCACTCCGAGAAATTATTAACTTGCCCGCACAGAAATTTCTAAAGGCTTTATTTTACAAATGTGTCACACAACGTTGCTGTCTGTGCGCTCATTCAGCTCAGAGAGCTACTGTTCAGTTACTAACCTATCGGCCAATCAGAAAATAGGATTTCTCAACCAATCAGGAAATTGTTTTGTTTTGTTGCCGGGCGAGGTCTGAGTTTTAGTTTCATGAGCACTCTCGGCCTTCGGGGAAAGCATAGCGGAGGAGCAGTGAGGTGGTAAACGAAGAGAACCAAACGGAGGTGGAAGAGAACAGAATTATCAGGTAATAACTTCATTCATTTAAATCTCTCATTAGTTAAGAACAATATAATTTAAGTGTTCGTTTCAGAGATGGGGGACTCGAGTCTAGTGACTTGACTCGAGTCAGACTTAAGTCGCCAGATTGAGGACTTGTGACTTGCTTGATCAACAGTGAGAAAAGACTTGACTTGACTTGGACTTGCTACTCATGACTTGAGACTTGACTTAGACTTGCATGCAATGACTCGACAAGTCATTGCTGACTTGGTTAATTGGTGGATAATAATGATAAAAACGATTTTCGATTGGATATTTCCTGTTGCATGTGGGCGAACCTGGCAACCTCTCTACTAGGTGCTAGGTGACGCGCCCGCCATCTACAGTAGAGCGGTCGGGGTTTAGAAGGTGGAAGCTGTTACCGGTCCTGCTGCTATTGCAGCAGCCAGTGTTCCCAAAATCATAACATTTGGTTTTAAAGACTATTCAACTCAACAAAAGAAACGATTCGCCGAGACATCCGACACATCCAGCACCACGTCAAATGTTATCCGCCATTTCCAACTACACAAAGAAAAGTAAGAAATGTCTCTAGCTAATTTCACATTATTTTTAATCTAACGTTAGCTGGCAGAGCTAACATCCCATCTCCATCAGTAAAACGTGACAAGAGTTGTATCATGTTGACTTAGTTTCACATTGATCCCGCCTATCAAATAACAGACTGTGAATTTGACTGAAATAAGGTAGCCTATCTGAAATTGCCAGATTGATTCACTTGGCAGATCAGGTCTAGCTAGCGCTAGTTGCTAGTCCAAAGTCTACTAGAAAATCACTCAGAGTGCGCAAACCTCCTCCAAGCGAACACATCACCTCCTCTTGCATCCATCCATAACTTTTTTAGTTAACTTGCGAACAAACAAACATATACAGACAAACCAACAAACTCCGATAAAAAACATAACCTCCTTGGTGGAGAGAAAAACTTCGAAACGGTCTTTGTCCCGAAGCACATGATTGTTGACATTCACGATAATGTCGAGGTGAAGCTGAGACAAATCATGCATGACTGCAAGTAGGCTACTTCTTTATGTTGGATGAGAGTAGGCTAGGCTACAGATGCGATGGATGTTACATCACATCTGTACTCTCACCATGGACGTTAGGAAATGTGATACATTCTTAAAAATGGAGTGGGAGCATAAATGCATTGAATATGAGGCTATGTTGCACTAACTGGTTTTCAGTTTTGTGCTATCATTGAATGGTGATTTATGTGAGCCCTCTGCACTGAAATTAATACTTTTCACTCATGTGGCTGTAAAATACTTGTATTTGTCGTTAGGGAATGCATAAGCCTATTAAAAATGCATTTGAGCATGAAAAAAATGAATTATATGTTATATACATTTTATTCTTATTCAGAATTATTTTGTAGCTTCTCATGTCAGATGTGCGAAAGTGCGCAGCCACATTTGCCCCTCTGATGGTGATGATAAGAAATTGTGGCCCTCTTAGTCATGAAAGTTGCCCATCCCTGCAATGTAGCTGTTAGACACACACACACACACACACACACACACACACACACACACACACACACACACACAGTATGAGAGAGTGAGGCCTTTTTGAAGGAGTAGTGGACATAGAAGTTGAGTACTCATACCGTGTTGAGTACTCTGTCTGGTAATTATTGTTTGGTACACCCTGTAGTCGTTCCTAGTAATTCTGATCCTGCTGGTCCTAGTGAGCATTTCTTTAGCCTTATATCCCCTTCTTCTATTTGTTAGCCCTTTTGTACAAAGGAGGGCTACATAAAACGTAGGCTGCCGTCTCTTCAAGTTTTAAGACGGTTGTCTTCCAGCTTATTATATGACTTGACTTGTGACTTGCTTGACCTAAGCTATGACTTGACTTGACTTGACTTGACTCGACCTAAGCTATGACTTGACTTGACTTGACTCGACCCTCACAAAAACGACTTGGGACTTGCTTGAGACTTGAAGGTTAAGACTTGAGACTTGCTTGAGACTATGTGTGACTTACTCCCATCTCTGGATAGTAGCTTAAGTCTTAAGAGAATGAACCGTTTGTTGTTTATTCAAAAAGATGTCAGGGAAGAAGCAAAAGAGCCTTCTATCCTTCTGGAAGGCTCAGCCATTGCAAGAGGGCAGGTCAGAGGCCGAGGCAGACACTTAAAGGGATAGGCCTACTTTAGATGAGTTAGTGGAAGCAGAAGAGGATGTGAGCGAGGAGGAGACAGCACAGGTGGATGAAGAGGAGACCGAGGTGGAGCCGGAGGTCACAGTTGTCCCTAAAAAGCCTTAAGTGGAGCTGCCACATACAGGTGCACCTTTAAAAATGAATGGACAACACAATGGCTCCTACTGCAGGAAAACAGCTGTGCCCATCACGGAGCTGCAGATGTGCAGCGACACATCAAGAGCAAGGCACACCTGTCGAAAGAGCAGATGTGCAGCGACACATCAAGAGCAAGGCACACCTGTCGAAAGAGCAGGCGTTGCAGTCTGCTAGCAGGATTGCACAGTTTTATCCTCCCGTTACGGTTGGTGGCATGACTGCTCAAGAGGCCAAGGTATTGACCTGGTCAAAAGGACCATATTCTTATCTTGGTTTTCATTATTTCTGCCCTCAATTCTGCCCCCCAAAAATAGTATTTATATGTTTAATAATTATGAACAATTACCAGCTGATGTCACACTTTCAGAATCTGCGTTTTCCATATTTAATTACCTCTACAAATAAATTTGTCTTGAATGTCCTTTCTGCTGATAGCATGGCTATCATCTTTTTCTGTTAAAGACAGGAAGAGCTGAAGCTAAAGTGGCTGTGGCCATGGTGCAGCACAATGTGCCCTTTGCCACTGCTGAACACTTAAGTCCTTTTAAAGAACTGCTTCAGCGACTCCATCACAGCACAACAGTATAAATGTGCCCTTTGCCACTGCTGAACACTTAAGTCCTTTTAAAGAACTGCTTCCGCGACTCCATCACAGCACAACAGTATAAATGTGCCAGCACAAAAAAACATAACCAATGAGGCTGTGGCACCACATTTTAGGGAAGAGCTGGTCTCCAAGATGAAGACAAATCCCTTCACACTTACTGTATAACAGGTGGCTCAAATGATACAGGTGTTATTTTTACTGCCAGTTGACACCTCATTTTACATTTCTTTGTGGTGTGTGTGTAATGTTTGTAAAGTAATGCTACACCTCTTCATTGCAGGGTGAGACAAAATGAACCCCCCTCACGGTCAGAGTGTTTGATGGCAAGGTTGTTCACAGATTTCTGGATATGTGCACAACAAGTGGGCAACGCTGTGGCACAGCCGAAGTCATTTTTCAGAAAATCAACGACGTCCAGGCATGGACTGGCCATAGGGCATACCGGGCAATGCCCGGTGGGCCGACGCATATTTGGGCCGAGGCTGTCTATTTAATAATAATAATAAAAAATATTAGGCTCATTTATATAACGTACGGCCACAACGGTAGCGAATCGCGGCCCATTGGTTGACTGCCTTAATGGACATTGGGCTAGTCCAATGAAATCTCAGGGCCCTCCCTATCTCCCTCCCGGCCTCATCTCCCTCTTGACTGGAGTTCGACCGGAGTTTGAGACCGTCCGTATATGAAAATGTACGAAGACCAACCACAAAAGCGCAAGGGGGGCGCAGAGAAGTTGCGAGATAAAAGGCTAAAGCCTACAAGTGGATGCAGCAAAAATGTGCTAAAATTACAGAAATGTTTGCCACCACAAGTTCAAACAGGGCCGTCGACATATAGTAGCAGTGCAGAAGCAGCACCGAGTGCAGGCTTCAGAGAGGCACATTCGAGTGTGCAACAGAGTTACACAGAGGAAGGAGTAGCTATTCAAATTGATTCGGAGGAGGAGGAAGAGGTGAGAGACGTGACCCAGCAGGGACAGATTGAGGAGGAGGTCAGAATAGCTACTGTGAGGCAGGTAAGAAGGAGCCGAAATGTTGGCTGAACTTTTTGGGCGCACAACGAACAATTAAAAGTTTGAAATCTGCGACTGCTTCTTCCCCTTGCTTCTTTTAGATGTATTAACCTGCCTACTATGTAGGATTCAGCACCCAGTTAAGCAAAACAAAGTTTTATAGTGTGAGCGCGTCTTTTTGTGTGGTTTCTGTGTAGGCCTACCCCCCGCATTTGAATTGCGATACCCATTAAATTAACGAGTTGTCGGCTCGCCATCAACCTTCTGAAATCTTAAGACAGTCACGATTGGTCGAAATTGTTGTCAATCTTGACGCAGTACAACAAGCAAACTATCACATTTCTTTGTGTCAAGCAGACACCCATACACACAGACATGCAGTCAGACGCATGGAATGAAACAGGAATGGTGATAGCCCATGGAATTAACAATGAAAATGTTTTGGGATGTGTAGCCTATACATCTTCACTAAATAGTATCAAGGTGAATTGTTGGCTAAAACTGTGCAAATGCTCAACATAAATTATAGCAGGTTTTATTTAGTGAAGCATTTAATAGCATGAGTTTTGTGCACAACCTCATCCTTGCTGGTTTAAAGATCACTCTAGTGCGTGTGTGTGTGTGTGTGTGTGTGTGTGTGTGTGTGTGTGTGTGTGTGTGTGTGTGTGTGAGAGAGTACAATAATAATTAATATTGTTTTAGCAAGGGTAGGCTAGCCTACTCGCTTCCATGCAGGCTACTGCGGTTTACTTAAATATGTTTTACAAGCAAAACAGTGTGCACATATGTTTTATCGTGTAAATTATCATGGTGGGCCACTATGGCCAAAAATGCCCGGGCCGTTTTTTGGTCCCAGTCCAGCCCTGACGACGTCCTCCAGAAACACTCCATACCATGGGGTAATTGTGTTCGCTCTCTATCGACAATGCCCCGGTTAATACAGGGGCAAAGAACTCCATTACCTCAAGGATACTTGCAGAGAATCCCAGTGTCTACATCCATGGGTGTCCATGCCATATTCTACATAATATGGCAAAACATGCTGGACGGGGTTTTTTGGAAGTAAGTTTGTATCCTGTCAATAAACTATAAATAGCTTGATATGCTGTGGTGTAATGAATTTGTGACCAAAACGCAACATAACAAGCTATTTATCATAATATAATCTATTGTAGGTGGCTGGATTTGACCCTGAAGATCTGGCAGTGGATGTTGGGCACTGCTTTAGAGGCAGTACAAACCGTACGAAACTTTTAAAGTTTTCCAAAAAGCAGCTGCTTAATTTGGCTGCTACTCACAAAGTTGAGCTCACTACTGCTGAAAAGCGCAACAAAGCATCCATCAAGGCTGTCTTACAAGCTGCTTTGGTCAGTAAGGGCATTTTGCCCGAAGATAAATCTCCCGACTCTAGTGAAGCGTTACAGCTGCAGGTTCGGTTGAGAGAGTCGAGTATTTGAGAAAAAGAGCTTGAGTGTGACTGTGAGCACATGCAACTACAGGCCCGTGAGCAAGAACTTGAAAATCAGCTGGCATTGCGAAAGTTAGAAATGGAGGCGCAGAGGATGGGTGTCACTCCTCCTAATGCCTTTGAAGTCTCTCGCCACATCAAACTTGTGCCACCTTTTGTGGAAAAAGATGAAGAAAAGTACTTTCCGCACTTTGAGCATGTCGCAACCAATTTAAATTGGCCGAGAGCGATGTGGGCATTCCTCCTGCAATGCGTTTTAGTAGGAAAGGGGCGGGAGGTTTACTCTACGTTAAGGCTGGCTTACATTGCACGATTTTGGTCTGTTTTAACAGTCGGCGACTAAATTTCCAAAATCGGGCGGAAATCTTGAGAGTTGTGCTAGAATCGCAGCGCGCTCCCGTCATCTAAATCGTTTAGTGTAAGGTGCCAATCTTAGCGGTTTTAAGTCCGTCGGAG
This sequence comes from Sardina pilchardus, assembly GCF_963854185.1. Taxonomy (NCBI): domain Eukaryota; kingdom Metazoa; phylum Chordata; class Actinopteri; order Clupeiformes; family Clupeidae; genus Sardina; species Sardina pilchardus. Next base: position 39,057,939 of record NC_084997.1, on the reverse strand, counting down.
GCAGTCTTTCTCTAGTTTTGCCGTTACGACAATATCAAACATGTTTGATATTATCGGAAGTCTTTTCAGTCGTGGCTCATGCAAATAGTGACGTGAACATTAAAAACCAATAGTAACCTTGCGCGAACATGAAACAGGAAGGGGCAAAATAGGCGACAGCTGTAGCCTTTATGATTATTTGTTATTTCATTTCTTATAATTTATTAGTCGGTTGTTCTACGTGACAGAACAGCTCTATATCTGTTAGTGATGTCACACATCAAACAATGCTGCAGAAACGCGAAAAAATTACTTTGATATGAGTAGGCTATCATGTGATTTCCTGTGAATGATGACGTGTAGCCTATTGCACGATGGAAATAATTTGAAGGAATCTAGCAGCAGTCTTGTAAATAGTGACCCACAGTCTTTGCAAAATCCTAATCTGAGACTGGCCTGTGACTAGACTGTGACTAAAACCTCAATGAATTGTCTTTAGATGTGAGAGGGTCTGAGACTGTAGTTTTTCAAAAATCTTTTCCAAATCTTTGCAAAGTCTGGCAATGTAAGGTAGGCTTTAACTGTGGAGCAGAGTAGTGACTACGATGTGGTTAAAACGTCAATTCTGTTGGTACCTGAAGCATACCGGCAAAAGTTCAGAAACTTAAAAAAATCTGAGCGGCTGAGTTTGAGTTGAGTTGGTTGAGTTTGGTCGAGATAAAGCAACCCTGTTTGATTGCTGGTGCTTGTCACAGCAGGTTGATAGCCAAGAGAAATTGCGCAATATAATTCTAGAAGAATTGAAGAATTGTCTACCAACCGCAGTTGCAAGGTATGTGGCTGAGCAGAAGGCCTTGTCTATCTCGGCAGCTGCTATACTCGCCGACGAATACGTTTTCAAGCACAACATCACAAGAGAACGTTATCATGACAGAAGCAACTTATCTACAACTACTGATACAGACACGAAAAAGAAAGTAGCTGTAAAACAAGATGATCGTCACTGTTTTTATTGCAAATCATCTTGTGCCTTTTGACGGTCACTAACAGCATCTATCAGCAACCTGGGAAAGTATAGCCTGTATATCGCTACTATCTGGTAACTTAATAAAGTAACGTTATCCAGCCTATTAAAAAACATTTCTCCTGTTCCCTATCCTTGCAATCAGATTTCAAACCTTCTACTAGGTGACGCCTAAATACGTCTGTCCTAGAGGACAAAGATTTCACCACAATAATTAGAAGAGTTCAGGCATCCTTTCTGGGAAACCGGTAAGACCGGCATCAGAGGACTAATCAGAGTAGGCTACCCAATATAATAACGTGCATCCGAACAGCAGTGGTTTTTGGATGCGTATAGCCTAGTTTTAAAAAACAGATGGGAGCCATCAAGTGTCAAGTACCATCCTCCTTTGTGAGACTGACTGCCGTGCCTCAGCTAAAAACACGTCAACCGGGGGGCGCTGTGGCGCAGCAGGCTACAGCGCCCGTACCATGTACGGGTCCGAGTGCCCACGGGGACCCAGGTTCGAATCCGACCTGCGGTCATGTCCCGATCCCACCCCATCTCTCTCTCCCGCTTGCTTCCTGTCTACTCTTCACTGTCCTGTAAAAATAAAGGCAAAAAGGCCAAAAAATACATTAAAAAAAAAAAAAAAAAAAAAAAAAAAAACACGTCAACCCCCCCCCCCCCCCCCCCCCAAGATCAGTTTCACACATCAGGGTTATGTTTGTAGAGGGCATCGTAGGCTAACTTGCGGCGCAACCTTGGTAGTTTGCTCCATGGTTCTTGGATTTGGTGTTGCTAGAAAAGGTAGTTCAAACTCTCAATCGCAAGCAATTCAAATGAATTAAAAAAACCTTTTATCTATCCCCAAGGGGCAATTTCTCAAGGATGCAAAGTTTGGTTGTTTGGTCGTTAATACCCCAGGGCAACAGTGTTGCCAGGTCACGTGAGGAAAAATAAGCGACAAGTCTCTGAAAATAAGCCCTAAAGACGCGACCCATTACCTACCAAAAAGTTAGCATCCCCTCCCCGAACCCCTGACGTTACATATCCGGGGCGGTCATGTTGAAAGGAGCCTACAGTTACAGTGTAGAGTCGTGCCCTCTGTGCGTGTAGGCGCTGCATGGATTCTACACGGACACAACAAACACGAAGCAAGCCCAAAAGAAGCACCCATATAAACTAGAATTGTGCATCTCTGTGGAGGAGCTGCAAGAGTGGGCTTGCTCACCAGGGGGCAGTGATGTAAACGCCTGAACAGTCCCCCATTCATTTCAATGGGGAAACGCCTCTGGTGGAGCATGGCGGAACTACAAGGGTCTAAAAACGGGAATACCAGAAAAATGACAACCGGCAGCCATTCGACATTAACAAGCTACCTACATCGGATCGGGCCTGATTTTGAACCGCGTCAATAGCTCAAACACTCTGGGAGAAGAGGCGTCTTAAAAAAGTGGGCACAGAAGAACAATAGATGGGCTTGCCTTGCAAAAGAAGCAACCATATAAACAAGCAAGCCTCCAAAACTGCAACCCGCCACTTCACAAAAAACAAGCCCAAGACGCTTACAATAATATGGCAACACTGCAACAATAGCTGGGCTACTTGATGTCTCTGCAATCTCGTCAGCAGGACTGACTGACTGTTCGATTATAGTGCTAATTCGACATTCCTAACCCTGCTCACAACTGCCACGTGGTGGTTGTTTGGGTCATTGCAGCTTCACTGGGGAAAAATAAATAAAATATGTGTGATTGACGCGTGAAACCGGCCAATCAAAAGTGGTGCCCACTGTAATCAATGTTTGATTAGAAACATCCCCCAGACTTACCCTCTGTCTTCATTCCAGTCTCCAGCTTCTCTTGCTGCTGGAACATGTAATAACCTCCTCCATTTGCTGCCACCATGTTGTCTATCTTCTCCAGGAGAGCAGAGACTTGACTACGGTCTAGGGTCTCATTGTTGTTAAACACATGGTATCTGTCACCACATTGTTTAATGACGTTCCGAAGAGAAAATGTTGGCTTCCCCAGGTAGTGTTCAATGGGCTTGTTCTTCAGATCATCTCCTTTAGTGAAGAGCACAATAGCATACTTGATGAAGTTATCACCGAAAGCTTCTTGAATGATCTCTACTGCTAGACGCTCCTCTGGAGTAAAGCGTCCCACTGGTATCACCAAGAGGAACACATGTGGGCCTGGTAGTACCAGTGAGATGCAGTTAGAGATTTCTTTATTGGTGTGTTCATTATCACGCTCAGTATCAAACAACCCTGGAGTGTCAATCACTGTAATCTGCCTCCCATTGACTTCAGCTGTCTCTCTCTGACACGTGCTAGTAACCGAGTCAGCAGATAGTTCTGCCCTGAACATGTCTCTCCCTAAAATGGTGTTTCCTGTCGAGCTCTTCCCAACTCCAGTCTTCCCCAGCAGCACTATCCGGAGTTCTGGAGAACACACTGTAAAAAAAAGGAAAAGACAGAGCTGGCCAATCAAACCATATTATGTTACAATACCTTAAAACAGCCTGGTTTTGAATGAAACACAACCTTATATTGTTTTCAAATAGTCATTCCAGTTGAGTAATCAGTTTTATGAATTTAATCAGTTTTCTGAACTGCATCATAGGTCATTGCCATGAAGTAATTGGTAAAGTTTCAACTTTCTGCTTGATGCTCTGGGGCCTCATTTATAAAACTTTGCGCAGGATGTACGCCAGAAGATGGCGTGCGCTCAAAACTCAGAAAGTGCGTGCGCACAGAAATATTCTGATTTATAAAACCGTGCGCACGCACGTTCCACGCCAATTTCCCTTTATAAATCAAGCTCTACTCTACATTTGCGGCACCTGTGCGTACCTCAAGACACACCCATAATTGCTTATAAATATTCAGCGAAACGCCCTTAATGAATATTGATGTCTGTGGACAACATGCCAAAAACAGCGGGAAAGACAAAAAACGCAACTTCATTGCCTGTTTGTGGGTTCATAAATGGCGTGAGCAGCCACCGTTTCAGCGGATATCCACTGTCACCTACAACATAACTTGAATGAGTAAAGGGTGAATGTTTAGAAATGGTCGAAAATTGTTACAAATTCTTTTAGGATTTACACACAGGATTTAAACACGATTCGCCCGCACCTACAGTACAAGCCACCATCGCGCACAGCTCCAGCATTCAGTCTGCGCCCAACGCTGCTACAGTAGCCTATGTCTCAATATGAATCAGGCCAACATTTGTGAGCAACATGTCCGTGTCACATTATATAACTTGGACATTGAGGGAATGAAAATATGCTTCCTGTTAACAAAGGCACATTTATTTTCACTCGGTGCTCTTAGCAATATGATTGCAGTCAATAGCACGGATCACATTTGGGAAATTAGACTTTGCTGCGTTTTTATTTGCCTGTTCACCGTGTAAGGAAAGTTCATGTAGTTTGGTGATGAAGCAGTTACACCTCCTAACACGTCTGGCAAAATTCGGCTGAAGGTTGGCTATTCCAGTCCGGTCAGCCAGTTCTCGATTCAGCCAGTGGCAAGAAAGCCGATGCAAGTCAGCACTTACTATAGCCTACCATTTGCAAGCTAACAAGCAACATGTTTGAGCCTTGATGTATTATTGACAAATAACAAAACATGCATGAAAGCCATAATTGGATAATTAACTAAACATACATAGGCATAGCCTGTCTTTCTCGCATCAGATAAGATGGAATTTTTGACGGGCGCGCGAAACAACAATCAACCACGTTTTAGATTTTAAACAGGATTAGGTTAAGGCAGTTATGTCATTGATGCGCGTCATTGCGCGATGTTATGCTTGTGTTAAACTTCAATTATTGAACCAATTTCGGGTCGTTGTACCTGTTTCCTCCTGAGGTCGCAGTTTCTGCTTTTCCCTTTTTTGTGCGTACGCATGGGTCAGAGCTTGCGTGGAGGTGCGCACATTTTCCCGTCAAGTTCACTTTTTATAAATACCAAAGCTTGCGTAGAACGAGGCGTACGCATTCTTTTGTGCGTACGCATCGTTTATAAATGAGGCCCCTGGTCACTAAGCCGAATGAGCATTTATTCCGATATCTTGATATCAACCCAGAAAAGAAAATATTTTGGGCCAGATCCGCATGAAAGCCTTTAGATCCATCTGCAGTGGACATGCGGTATCTGACTCTGGGCCAGATGTGCACCTGATAGAGGTTTCAGCTCTGCTAGCAATGCTGTTTGCAGATGTGTCCCATGTGTCCCATGTCCCATCCAGCAAGCCCACTATTGTTCTTCTTAATTTTACTTACCGGTAATATTCTTATTCTTATTCTTGTTATTAGTGGGCTTGATCCAGCAAGCCAGAGGCTAAATCCCCTAATCAGTCTTCAACATGAGAAAGACAAGAGAATACACTACATTAAAAGAAAAGGAATAGCTGTGCTGTGCTGGGGAGTCCAATGTTTTGTTTCAACCTTCTTCTTCACCACTTGGGTACCCTACTACACTGTTTTTATTCAACTTTAGCAGAGGTACTAATCATTATGAAGGGTACTGCATCTAAGTAGGTTTTTTTCCTGCTGCTGTTGACTCGTCTCAGCACAACCAATGTGCATAAACCTGTAAAGCCAGAACAAGTCTAAGTGCAGTTAATCTGCTTACCTGATGTTGGCCCAGGCTGAGGCAGGGAGTCCATGCTGAGTCAGATCCCCCTCAGGCTGACTGGCCATGCTGGGACCAGGAGATGTGGCACATGTCTTGTGGACACCTCTAGGACTCCATAATCTGCACATGCAATACATACATGTATGAGTAATTATTGGATTGGGTGAGTAGGCATGTTACTGAGAAAATGTTTCCCAAGAAAAATGCACATGGCAATGGGTTACTGACATATGAAAATAATAATAATCAAATAATTTATTACAAGAACCTTGACATATCCGACCCAGTTTTCAGCTTAGAACCTAGACGTATCCGACCCAGTTTTCAGCTTAGGAGTGTTTAAATCATTATAGGTAAATTGACCAAGGCACTTTTCCAAAAAAAAGTTTTAAAAAAGGCTTCATCATGAATGATCACTGGGTGACAGATTGGTTTCGCAGTTCATTTACTAGCTAAAGAGAAAATCTACTTGGCTACCCAAATGGCAAATAGTACATTTTATGTGGGCATTGTAAAATTTGGTATCTAAGGCTAAAGGGTTCACCTACCCAGTAAAGCCGCATTCACATACGTCGTTACTCGCTAGTGGTGTGTCGGTCGCGAACAAATCAGTTCTATCGAACGGGTCTTTAAAAAGAACGACCTGAACTAGTTCACGTTACAGTTTTTCTTCGTTCGTCCCTTCGTCCGTGCCTTCGTTGCTGTGTCCACATCAACCTACTGCTGCTGTGCCAAACCAATCATAAACGTTATCTGTACTGATTCTAAGACATTCTCATCGAATTGGCCAATGAGAGGCAGGAAAGCATAGCAACCGTTTCCATGAAAGAAAACAAATGTAGTTCACGAGTGGCAGAAACTTGGTTGCTAGCTAAATATTAGCAGAGTGTTAACGTGTGGTAATGAAGGATCTTTGATATTAGTAGTGGATTATACATGGCCATGGTAGTTCAAAACCATACAAATAGCTACAACTTCATATTTGCACTTTTAATAAACAGTGACCACGTGTATGTCAAAACATGAGCTACTAACGTTCATCGTTCATCGTTCATCTCGTTCGCGAATCAGCATGATTCGCGAACGCTCTGTAGCCTATGGGGACTTGAAACCGTTTATAATATAATCGTTCTGCCAAGCCTTTAAAACATACTTGTCGGAATATTGGATTGTTTATTTATGAATTAACACGTTTTTTTAAAATAATAGCTGATCTAGCCATAGTCTTGCCTACTTTATCCAGCCAACCTTGAATGTGTCAATTTAATTTTAAGGCGAATACAACAGTGCTAGGCTGTTGTGTTGTCAAAGACTACACATAATATATTTGCCTTTAACTGCTGACCGTTTGTACGATCGTTTGTGAACGAGCTGAGGACTGTGCATTCCATGATTCACCGCTGAATTACATTATACCGGAAATACAACTGAACGAACATACGAACAAACTATAAGAACGAATCATCTTGGCGAACTGAACGACTCGAACTGTGTCATCCGCGAACGATAAAATCCATCACTACTACTCGCCCATCTCTGAGCATGGAATGTGAATGTGTTCTAGCTGAATGTGGCCAGGACAGGCGATGCGAGGACTAGCGATGCGATGTGGGCGGGTACGGAGATAAAATAATTTTAACTTTCAGCGATGCGAGTGAAGCGAGTACCAAATACTGACCCATCTCTGAGCGAGAACTGTCAATGGAATGTGAATGTGTTCTAGCTGAATGTGGCCAGGACAGGCGATGCGAGGACTACCCAGATAGCAAAACTGCACTGGGACGGAACTGGGCCACATGTACCACAACATTCGGCACGGATCTTTATAATGGACCTGATCTGGCGTCCAAACGCACATCGGTCCAAAATTTTTTTGGATCTGTTTGACGGATTTGCGGCAGATATGAACTTGCACTCGTCCAGGTCCGTCCCAGATAGCAAAACACACCTACCACGACATCCGGCACGGATCTGAATAGTGGACCTGATCCGCCGTCCAAACGCACATCGGTCCAAAATTGTTTTGGATCCGTTTAACTGATCTGGTGGCAATAAGGGCTGAGACTGCTCCCAACAAACAAGATAACGTCCCGGCGATGATTCAGAGCTTTTTAAAAAACGTATTTTGTCACTGCGACGTAAAAAGAGGAAAAATCGAATTTCACTCAACTACCAGTTCACCGTTTAGCATTTGCGCCATGGAGATCACCCAAGTCAATCTGTCACGAGCGTGTGGCGTTAGGATAGCCTACTATTTATGTGAGTGAAACAGCTGTCAACGTTGGTAAGCAGTAATTGGCATACAGTAATGATCTGCAATTAAGCTTACGTCTAGAATTTCATTTCACACATTTATTTAGCTTACCTGTGGGTGCGGCTTGGAGATTGATGATCACATCCAGATGATTAAAATTTAAAAGAGTTAGCTGGGTACTTATACCCGGTTAGGTCTAATACTTTCACGACTACGGTGTATTTCCCCCCTAATAAATTACTAAGTCAATGGTCATATCTGGTAATGTTGTTGTTCAAAACATCAGTGGAGTAGGTTAGCCTATAAGCTAAAATATCCCAACCACATTGTTTAAAAATTCAAAACTAATATTTGCAATGCATGCTGGGAAGCAAACAAAGCAAACAAACAAGCAAACAAAGTAGGCCTACACAAAATATAATTAAAGTTATCAGAGAATGTCTAGGTTATATTTTATATCTAAACCATGAGGTTTATAAAGTCATAAAATTGTGATAAGCATCCTTAATTCTTCTGCAAAGTTTTTTATAGTGGTGACCAGTTGGGGATGTGAATGTCTGCTTAAAGTCATATGTGATATGGGACCTGCATTGCAGATCCGTACCACACACAAGAAGCGGACCCGTACCACACATAAGAGGCGGAACCGCATTGCAGATCCGTACCACACACAATAGGGCTCGGGCACACGACTTGCATTCTAGGAATATTGCCGCCATGTTGGTAGCGCACTGAACGTGATGTCCATTCATTCAGATGCAGAAGACAAGAAGCAGAAATATAGTATTAGCTGTGCTGTGCCCGCAAAGTTTTCACGTCATGATCCCGAGCCCTATAAGCGGACCCGTACCACACATAAGAGGCGGAACTGTATTGCAGATCCGTACCACACACAGTAAGCGAACCCGTACAGGTCCGCTTCTTGTGTGTCGTACGGATCTGCAATACGGGTCCGCTTATTGTGTGTGGTACGGGTCTGCTTCTTGTGTGTGGCAGAGCCATAGAGAGAGCAGAGAGAGTTGCGACACGCTTTGATGTCGCCGCCACGCGATCAAAAGTTCCAAAAAAACCTGCGCTGAATGGCTGAATTCCAGGAGGGTGGGATGTAGCTACTTCTAGATGCTGGAAGGTGTAATAATTTAACTCATTAACTACTGACCAAGAGATTGGCTGTAAATAGTTCCAAAAGTCCCATAACGAGGAAATAGCCTGGAAAAAGCACTGCCATTTTTTCCTACGGAGGTCTATGGGAGTGTCGCCACTCTGTTTTATCTACCGCTCTGGTGTGTGGTATACGGATCTGCAATTCATGTTTCATCAGGTCCCTTTCCACAGGTGTATAAAATGAAGCACCTTGATTATCAATGCAGACTGCATGGTGATTGATACACCTGTGCTAAGGGACCTGATGAAACCCATGAATACGGGTCTGCCTCTTGTGTGTGGTACGGGTCTGCTTCTTGTGTGTGGTACGGATCTGCAATACGGGTCCTTTTATTGTGTGTGTGTGGCACGGGTCCTCTTATTCTGTGTTGTACGGATCTGCAATACGGGTCCGCTTATTGTGTGTGGGCCACATCTGGCCCACAGTCAGATACCGTAGGTCCGCTACATACGGATCTAAAGGCTTTCATGCGGATCCGGCCCAAAGGAAATTGCTATCTGGGTAGCGATGCGATGTGGGCGGGTACGGAGATAAAATAATTTCAACTTTCAGCGATGCCAGTGAAGCGAGTACCAAATCAGAATGTAGAACAGAGATGATTGATAGTTAACGGATATGTTTGTAGTGAAGTAAACTAGCGGGGAGCCATGGCAACCGACGCCGGCAGCAGATAATTTTTTCTGCCAGCGAGTAGAATTTCGGCGAGAAGCGAGGAGCGATGGGCGAGTAGCGACGTATGTGAATGCTGCTTAACACTACATACATGTAGTACTAACCATTTCATAAATTGTAACAGCACATTTGTCATACATATTTTAGAATGTTCTTTGTGTGACGCTTTCTATGTGGGGCGCACAAAAAGATGGCTACACGACCGCTTAGCTGAACATAGATATGCCGCAAAAACATGAAACTGTGATTATGCAATGACAAAACATTTCGGTAACACTTTATAATAACTACAAACAATTTATAATTTATTACCTCCGCCAAGGAGGTTATGTTTTCGCCTGGGTTTGTTTGTTTGTCTCTCTGTCTATTTGTTTGTCTGTCTGTCTGTTTGTCTGTCTGTTTGTCTGTTAGCAAGATAACTCAAAAAGTAATGGAGGGATTTCGATGAAAGGTCAGAAATTACAGAAATGACCCAAGGAAGAAACGATTACATTTTGGGAGTGATCTGTATCTCGTTTGGCTCTCACCGAAGGCGGTCGCATTTGTCTCCCTCTCATCCCCCTTACTCTCCCTGCTCTGATTCTCCTGTCTTGTCTAGTCTGCGTTATACTCTGTTGCTTTTGAGAGACTCTCTCTGCACTGCTCCTCAAACTACAACCATGGAATTGATCAGCTGGTCTCTCAACGCAATTGATACCATCTTCTCGATGAAGAAACCAGGTTCGGGGGATCCTGACTGTCCCAGCGGATCAATTAGGAAGGAGACTGGAGCACACTGAATACACTTGCAGTCTTTAATGGTGCAAACAAAAGAACTGACGTTTCGACACAGTAGTGTCTTCTTCAGAGTAGTGTCCCAGTGGATCGTTTGCGGCGGACTACATGATGGACTCGTGGGAGCAGTGGAGAGTCGTGTGCCTGGCGACCCTTTCTGTGGAGGATGCTGAAGATATCGACCTATTGATTTACATGTTTACGGGTCTTGCGCTGATTGGATTAGGCCTTGCCCTGGTAAACCGAAAAATTCTGAGAAGGCCGGCAGCTGTCCAAAGCCCCACATCGCTGCCTGCCATGATTGAATCAGTGGGCAGAGCCGTGGCCACTCTGAATGGGACTATGATGGAGAAGGACAATATTAGGGACAAAAGGGACTATAATGGAGAAGGACAATATTAGGGACAAAAGGGACGGGGAATTAACCCACATTTTGGTTAACATCACGGAGAAGCTTACGGCTCTGCAAAAACGGATTGATGGACATAGAGAGTAGCCACGTAAAGGAATGTGTCTCCTCGCCTTGGGTCGCCCAAGACCAAACATATCAAATCGTATCTGCTTTTGGCTTCCCCCTGCCAGCCTTGGCCTTGACTGAGACCTCTACTGCTATGTCAGTGTTTCCCATACATTGACTTATTTGTGGCGGCCCACCACAATATCAACACTGACCACCACACAATGATTTTAGTTGTACTACTTAAACTAGATGAACTCCTTTTATTGTAAGCTATGCACACCTTTGTAGAGAGCCTTGACCGAGGCCTCTACTGCTATGTTGCTATGTTATCGCTTCCAACTTGCGGACTGAGGTGCCTAGACTGGGATGTTGGGCTAAGCAACTCCTCCTCAGGCCTACACATACACACATACTTATACTGATATGCATCTCATCCACCCATCCCCCATCCCCCATCCCACGCCTTCGCCGCCTCATTCCCCCGGCCTGTCAAGCGGGTCTGTGACCAGCGCTGAATTATGGCTGCAGGACCAGATGGCTGCTACCTGCACCGGGCAACCTCCACCCCCAAGTAATGTTCCCATAGAGGTAAATGGATGTTTTATTGCGGAGATTAGCCATAATGGAACTGCAGTGAAGCAACGTACGTATGTGTATATGTTGTGCCAGGTTTAGTGACTCCTCTGCTGGGATTACCAGCAACACAAGACCTCTAACTGCTCAGTCCAGTACAGGTTATCACAACAGCGGAAACAAGCTACAGAGAACAATATCCAAGAGTTTTCACTGGCTTAGGTAAGCTAGAGGGAGAATACAAAATGAAACTAAAGGCCAATGCCCTCCCTTTGCCCTCGCTGTGCCACGTCGTGTGCCACTGCCCTTAGAGACCTGCTCCAATCTGCTGGATCTGTGGCTACTACGGCTACACTTGAGGAGCCAGCGGACAGTAATGATTTGACAAATTGGGATATTGAAGAGGTCTTGCCTTTAAAGAGTGTTAGCAGACCAAATTTCCCTAAGTGTAAGAAAAAGTCTACAAACATCCCGCCTAAGAACAGGAATGCGTCATTGGACACATATTGTTGTTAAGTTGAACAATTGTACGAGCTACACTTAAAAACAAAAAGGAATACAAGACATTTAACAACCTGCCCAAAAAGGAAAGAGATGCCCTGACCGTGCTACGCGATGACAGCACCTTGATTGTACAACCAGCAGATAAAGGTGGCGCTGTCGTCATTCAGAATTTGTCTGATTATGAGTTTGAAATGTATAGACAGTTGAATGACACCAAATTCTATACGAAATTATCATCTGACCCGACAGCCCAGCTTAAGACTAGTGTGTATGAGAGATTGAAAACATGGCTGGATTCAGGTGACATTAATACATCGGAATATGATTTCATGAAAAATGATTTCCCTATCATTCCTGTGATCTACACCTTACCCAAGATCCGTGAATCCCTTCCAAGCCCCCTAGTGGGCAGGCCCATTATCAGCAGCGTAGGGTCTCTGACCTCCAACATTTCAACTTCATCAGTGTCTTAAACCATGGGTAACATCTTTGCCATCTTACACCAGAGATTCCATGGATCTCATAAATAAACTCAAGACTACGTGTTGCCCAATCAGGATTGCCTTCTTGCCACGTTTGACGTCACTAGCCTCTATACAAACATTCCACATAATGGGGGGTTAGATGCAGGAGCCTTTTTTTCTGAATCAGATGCCACCCATGAGCAAACCTACTGTAGCACTGAATGTGTTACTGACTTGACTGAACTTGTATTAACGTCTAATTTCTGTCTTTGTAAGAACGACTACTTCTTGCAGACAAAGGGTACTGCCATGGAAAGCACCATGGCTCCCAACTATGCAAACCTCTATATGGGTCTGTTTGAAAACAACTTTGTCTTGAATCATGACACAAATCCTTTCCAATGTTATTCTATACAGACGCTACATTGATGATGTTTATATTATTTGGACAGGGACCACTGACACTCTTGTGCAATTCCATTTTTAAATCCTGCCAATGAACACCTGCAATTCACCCTGGAATTTAGTCCAGTTGAAATAAGTTTCCTTGATGTTATGATCAGTAAACAAGGCTTAACCTTACAAACTTATCTATACAGGAAACCTACTGACAGAAATACCATACTACGGGGGGACAGTTTTCACCCTACTCACCTCATTAAAAGCCTTCCTGTTTGTCAGTTTCACCGGGTTAGACGGATATGCAGCTCTGACACTAGCTATGCACACCAAGTCATGAATCTAACAGAGAGATTCTAGGAGAGGGACTACAAGGAGGAATGGATTGACTCTGCAGCCAATAGGTTCAACACGTTCACTCAAGATCAATCCCAACAGCCCAATAAGAAAATCCTAAAGAAGCACTGGCATGTAGTGGAATCTGATCCCAGACTTAAAAATGCTATAAAAAAGAGCCACCTAGGCTGGTCTTCAGACGTCCACCCAACATCAGAAACCAGGTAGTGAGGGCCAATATACCTGTTAAAAAACACACAGGAGCCATCAACATCCCTGATGGTAACTACAAATGTGGTGGATGTGCACAGTGCGGCTACACTACAAGATGCAAAACATCCACACAGTGGCAAACACATTAAGATCCGGGGGACCATCACTTGCAACACGACTTTTGTTATTTATTTGATTAAATGCCCCTGTGGTCTTGACAACGTAACAAACATCTCTGTACCTATACACATTAGGTAATATTGTCCTAAATACTTTTGCATTGAAGAGACTTGGTACATGGTACTTAATTGCCCTGCATGACGCCACTTCTGCCTTGATTGGCTAGTTGAGAACAATACCTATTGTACCTATACCTATTCACCTGTACCATGTGTATATATCCCCTCCAGTCCTGTTGTTCGGTTAACACCTGACGAGGACCATACTGGTCGAAACTTCGTGTAACTAAATCACTTCGGGAGCAGCAACAACAGTGTGCGAGTACTTTTTTCAATTCTTAGTTTACATAGCAGTCACATTTTATAAAGGTCTATCGGGAAAAATCTTGCTTTCATAAATGATATACCTTCTTCTCACAAAAGCATAGCATCACTGACAATGTGTTCAATTAGCTGCTAGATGAAGCACTCTCCTTCACCAACCTGTGAGCTGTTGCACACTCAAGTGGTCGTCTCATCTGCTGATCTGCAACCGGAGTCCTGCACCGCTAGCCCTGGTCCTCTTGCTTTAATCCTTTCATTTTCTAATATATCTGTATATCATTTCATATATCTGTAACCATATGCCTTTCTTCAGAGTTTTAGCAAGCCACCATCAGATGCAACAATCATAAAACACGTGTCCTATTTCTCCGTGCAAATGAAAACGATCTGTGCGTTGAAGATTTGTTTGAGTTCATGAAATATTTACCTACTTTTGCGACCTCATCACATACATTTTTGGCGGTCTATAGAAAGTCTTAGATATCTGTGTTTAGCTGCATCGCAAAACAATAGGCTCTCTCAGTCTACTCTTTAAAATGATATTCGCAGCTGCACTTCCTGTAAAACATTCGGGGCTGCAGCTCTGTCCAAATGGCCTGGCGACGCCCATGTCTCAATGAGACCAGTTGGGGCAGATTAATTTCCTTAAATGAATCATAGTGGCAAGTATGCTGTTGGGGCTGTTTTAGTTCAGTTTAGTTTCGTACAGTTCAGTTGGATTGCCTGAAACTATTTGATCCAGACATTTGTTTGTTGTTGCTGCTAAGATCCATACATAAAACCTTACTTGCTGAGATGAACAAAAAATGTATTTAATTAAATAAGCACTCATTGCTTCAAACAAACAATAAATGCTTTACATCAATGGTTATGAACAAATGTCGGCTGTTTTTTGCCTTTCCAATTGCTAATGTTATGTTGGTCAAAATGCACTATTAATTCCATGATGAATAAGTCATATACCATAAAGTAGGTCTTATTTCATCAATTGAGTTGTTACATGCAAAAGTATTGAACCAGCTCTCACAACTAGTTCTCATAGTCTGTGTAGTGTATATTATGTGGCCTGGCAGACAGGAACAGCAGGATGTAAAGATGTACCTATACAGTAAATGTTGCATACATTAGTGCCCAGCAGTGGCGGTTCTAGACCAAAATCACCAGGGGGGCCGAGGTGGGGCCAGTGGGGTTTTAAGGGGGGTATATTTATAACCATAATATATAATGGCAATACGGGTCATTCGTTTATTTTTTACGTTTTATTCTATATTTACAGTTATTTTTCACAGCATGACATATGCACTATATTTTTGAATTACATGGTAATTATCTCACTGTAGTAACAAGGAAAAATAGAAAGAAAAAGATTCACAATGGTCTCAAAATCTTTTCAAAATCAAACCGTCATCATCTTACTGTAGTAAGAAATAGAAAGAAATGAAAAAGAGTAAACAGAAAAAAGAAATTCACATGCTGTGAGTGGTCTCAAAATCCCATAAAGCATTTGCATGTGCACTTGCTGAAACACTACAACAACAAGATTCTACGATTGTAACTCCTAGAGAAACGGTCTACAAATGCATCAAGGTTCAAAGCCTTGGACCTGCTGGATTCAATGCTGAGCACCCCAAGATTCCTCCGACGCTCCTCACTAATGGTAGACCGGAGGTAGGTCTTCACTAATTTCAAGGTGGAAAAACTCCTCTCACAAGAGGCTGAACTCACTGGGAGTGCTACAGCTATGTTGCATCGTCTAAAGAGCTCAAAATACTTATTTATATGGCTCAGTGAAACGTGTCAATGCTACTGTGTCTGATGGCTTCTCGATCACACCACCCTGTACTTTTCTTTCCAAAAGTCTCTTCAATTGATGCAGCTCATGGCCCAGATCCTCAATATTAGCACCATACAAATGGCCAAAGTCAAACAAAGTGGTGTCTCTTAAAAAGGCATCACTCTTGGGATTGAGAGATCGGATACTACACATCAGCTCACAATTGGTATTTGAGAAGCGCTTGCTTAATTGACTAAACATGCAATCAATGACAGGATAGAAAAACGAAGTTCGAAATGTTTCCTTATCACATTCTAGCTCCCTCTGACCAACAGTGCCTAGTAATGTGGTATTCACAAGTCTGGAGCTTCGTTTCCTTGGCCGTTTTGCCACTGGCTGTATGGCAGCATCACACTGCTCACAGATATTCAAGTGTAACAAGATGTACAACAAATTCAAGGTCAATTTGGGCCAGAAGACAGGCCTCCTCGGCGCTCCTGAGCCATCTCCTGCAGCGCCTGTTTTAAAGCAGGTAATCTGTCCATTATATTACCAAGAGCCAAAAATCGGCACGCCCATCTGGTATCACTTAATTGTTGTAGCTCTCTTGCGCTGCCATACATCTCCGTCTGTACAGCCAACCATTTTGGGTGCACATATGACCCAGAGGTGAAAACGCACAGGCACTGTAATAATGCAAAGAACTCCTCTGCTTCTGGGACAGCTTTCACAGCATCCACAAGCACTACATTGAGACAGTGTGCGCTGCAGCGAATGTAAATGCTCCCTTATGCCTGCACCCCTGAGTGTTTCCCACTCATTACTGCTGCACCGTCGTATGCTTGGCCCATCAGGTGGTTTTTATAGTCCAGCCCGTGACGCTCCAATAAGTGGACTAGTTTCTCTGGTCCAGCCCGGGACGCTCCAATAAGTGGACTATTTTCTCTGGTCCAGCCCGGGACGCTCCAATAAGTGGACTAGTTTCTCTGTAAGTCCTGCTGCATCAAGTCTCTCTGCACATTCTAAATGAAGGAAACTCTCCTTGATGACTCCATTGTAATACTGTAGTAACGGAGTATGAAAGAAATCTGTCCTTTCTTTGACACATCTTTTGTCTCATCTGCCATGATGCTGAAGAAATCACCGTCTTTTACGTCATCAATGATTTCTGACCTAATCATTTCAGCCAAACAATCCAGCACCTCATTTTGAATTATTTTGCTTGTGTATTTTGCATTATGAATGGTTGTCAATCTGCATTATGATTAGCAACTACATCAAGAATTTCCTTGACGTTGCCTTTGTTCTTAGATTCCTCAGTTTCGTCATGTCCTCTCTGTGCTATATTTTGTCTAGCTGTAAGCATGAGTACTTCACCAACACTGTAAAAAATAGAACTTGCCTTTAGTACTGCCAAATCACTTTTCTGATTAAACTGAACTCAAATAATCAATTAGTGTAGTAAAACTCATTATAACAAGTTGTCTAAACTAATTTGGCAATTTCACTAAACAAACTTAAGAAACTAAGTTGACCCAACTTGAGTAATTAAGTATCCAGTAGAAGAGAAGTTTCCCAAAGTTCACTGAACTTCTTGATCAAGTTGGCGCAAGCGCATTGTTTCCTAACGTATCCAGGCAATCAATCTGAATTTTTTCGAGAAGGCAGACATCTTTGTAAGCTGAGCAGATACTAAGTTGAGAAGACCACAACAGCATTGTCAATGGTAAGTAAGGCATTTAATATCCAATACAACAATTGATACAATATCCAATTGTTATGATAGTCACAACTTTGTGCTAAATGGATGTCATGGACATGATGCGGTGTTGTTGAAATAGTAGCTAATAGGCTAGGCTGCTAGCTAAACTTAGCAGCTAGTGGCTAAATTCCTCAACGAGTGATATCAAAGCAACCCAATAGTATAATTGACCGGTTAGCTATTTTTTTGAAACACGTATGTTCCTAAAATATTCACCTTTATAGAAAGACCTTTGTATATGTTGGATGCCAGCAAGGATAGCTAGCTCACTGTGCTAAACTCCCGCCCAAAGTTTTTAGCAAATACATGCAATGCGATTTTTAATGCAACATATGTCAATTGAATGCAAACACATAAAAACGGCAACTTGTGGAAATAATGCCCGAAGTTCGTCCAACCCCTTAAAATGCTCGTTTGGTGTTTGGGGAGGCTATCTTAATATCCACGGAGCACGGACGGAGCCCAGTGCTTTTTTTGTCTACTCAGACAGACGTTTTCAGTCGTATGGAAGACAACGTCAGCTACGATAGCTCAACGTCAACGTCAGCTACGTCAGCTACGAGGCTCATTGTGAATTCAAAATCAAGTTGCATGTCTGAAAGACTGATTAGACTCAAAAGTCCCATGAATCATACTCTGTAAAGTGCATTGTGATTAAAGTGAAGCATAACGGTGACTTTGTGATGCATAATTAGGACTAAATTAAGTTATAATGGGAAATTGTGTCCAACATTGTTATTCTTTATCTCCATGTATGTGCAGGTGCAGACATCACAGCAGCAGTAGCGATGGAGGGGCTTCCTGTTTTCCTCAAGGAGGAGTGCTCCTGTCTCTTCAGGAAATGCATGGTATTTCAGCAAATTCAATTGTTTTGGGGGATGTTTTACCTGTATCAGTCGACTTCCACTACCATGGCTAGTCTAGTATACACAGTATAGACTTACAGTATACTATGTATACTTATTTTTTGACACAGCACACTGTGCGAAGACGTCTTTTGCACTGGCATTATTTTCCTTCTCTTTACATTTTCTGTCCTGGTCTAGTTTCTATGTATATTTAGTGATATATTTCTGTGCTTTTCCACCAAGGGCACAGATGCTGTGGAGGATTACATGGAAGACGGAAGACGACCTCACCATGACTATCACCAATATTGCCATCATACTCCAAGAGACTGCTGCTCTACAAGACATTAAGGATATTCCAGCTGCACACATACATGTGTATGTGTGTGCGCGTGCGTGCGTGTGTGTGTGTGCGAGTGCTTGTGTGTATGGATGCGCTCTGAGTGGTATGCTCAGTGTGTGTGTTCTGACTGTCATGCTCAGTGTTTGTGGTTGTACTGGATGCCTCTGACATGATATTGCACAGACTGTTGGCTTGTAGTCAGCCTGTTAGCACACACACACACACACACACACACACACACACACACACACACACACACACACACACACACACACACACACACAGTTTATCTACACTTGTTTAACAGACTTGGTTGACTGGGTTTTTGGAGAAAATTAAATAAAAAAACGTTGTTTGATCAATTTGGATTGTTGACTTATTTATTTAGACTTGTTTTTGGTTAGAGTCAATATATTAGTTGGCATTAATAGATATTTCAAGTTGAACTTACTCAAAAAAGCTAGTGAAATGTGTTGACTTGTTGGAAGCACTTGATTCAACTTGAATTTTTGAGTTGTTAACCTACTGTAAATTCACCTTACTTACAATACTGAGTTGGCATTACTAGATATTTCAAGTTAAAAGTACTTGATTCAACTTGAATTTTTGAGTTGCCAATCTACTGTAAGTCCACCTTACTTAGAATACTGAGTTGGCATTACTAGATATTTCAAGTTAAAAGTACTTGATTCAACTTGAATTTTTGAGTTGCCAATCTACTGTAAGTCCACCTTACTTACAATACTAAGTTGGCATGACTAGATATTTCAAGTTGGGAGCATTAGTTGATTCAACTTGAAATTTTGAGTTATTCACTATCAAGTTGAAATTACTCAAAAAAGCTAGTGAAATGTGTTGACTTTTTTTTTTAAGTAAACTCAGAGAGTTTTTTTTTACAGTGAATTGTTTTAATGTATTCCCTATTTCGTGAGCTGAGAATTATAAGGTTCTATCTCCATTTTGGTCGAAATTGAGTTTTTGACATCATCTGATCCATTAGGTGCTTATTACAGTTTTTCTCAATTGTTTACACACAATTTCTGGTACTTGAGACACAATTCCAGTAATATGTAGCTCATGCACCAACCTCCTGAACCGATTCTGCTGAACTATAAGCACAATTTCGGCTTTACACTTAAATTGCAGTTCTATAACACACTGTTCTCAAAACACTACACACAATTCTCATGAAGAAAATCTCTTGTTTTCACAAAGAACACACTGCCATTCAAATTCTAAAGCTAACTGCCCTACCATGCACACTGACTCATCAGATGGGCAAACTCCTGTCACACAGTCTTACAATTAGCAATCAGAGCTTTATATTACAGTAGTAGTACAGGCAGAGGCAGAGCCAGAGGAGTGAGAGTAAGAGGAGGAGGATGGGGAGGCCAAGGACCGTAATCTCTGATGAGATCCGAGCCACTAGAATATTGCAGTGCTGCGTATCAATACAGTACAGTACCGGACAGTATACAGCTCAATGAGCACAGTAGTACAGTATTGCCTGTGGGCTGTTCTGTAAGACTGTAAAAATAAAGCATGTTTCAAGTATTTGGGGGAAGTAATCCTACTTTGTATTCCTACACAGTTTACAGTATTTTACTATTTGTTTGGCAGCCGAAAGATTACCAACACAAGGGCTTCTGTCTCCTGAACAGGAAACTGAAATCATGAGCATTGTCCTAGAAAAAACGGCATAACATTACGGGAAATACAAAGAAAAATAATAGAAAACAATGAGATATTTCAAAATATTGATAGGGTAAGCATATCAACTTACTGTATCAGCTTATCTACTGTTTGTAGTACTGTTTGTAGTGTAACACTGAACAAAAAAATGCCCAAGTCATTATAATGAATGGAGAAGAAGTGTTTTCAATTCATCGCAGTGTTTTACACTGAGCACATCAGTGTTTAACTGGTGATGGCTTGTGTGTGTCTCTTGAGAACAAAAGAGCATTTTGAGGAGAAATTACATTGTTTTGAAGGTAAAGTGTCATTTTGCAGGAGAATTGTGGAGTTTTGCCCATTGTGTGTGTTGTTTTGGATTTGTGTGTAGAGTTCTGAGAATATGAGGCATGTTTTCAGAAAATGTGTGTTAGCAATCGAGAAAAACTGTAATGCCTGTGTGGTGTTATTTTTGTAAAAAAAAAAAAAAAAAAAAGTTAATTATTAGCAAAATAAAAAGGTAGTACAGTACAGTTTTGCTAGCTACTGTATGTTAAACTTTGATGCTCAATATCTCAGAACTACCCTAAACGGAGATAGAACCTTATAATTCTAAGCTCACGATTTTCTTTAACTTGTTTAGAGTGCTCCTCATTAAGAGCATGTGCCAGAGTTCTGACCACTCTCTGGTGATCTCTCCACGCACATCACATTATCACAAACCTGATGGTGCTGTAGGCCTACTTCACACATCACATCATCACAAACCTGATGGTGCTGTAGGCCTACTTCACACAACACATCATCACAAACCTGATGGTGCTGTAGGCCTACTTCACACATCACATCATCACAAACCTGATGGTGCTGTAGGCCTACTTCACACAACACATCATCACAAACCTGATGGTGCTGTAGGCCTACTTCACACGCACATCACATCATCACAAACCTGATGGTGCTGTAGGCCTACTTCACACATCACATCATCACAAACCTGATGGTGCTGTAGGCCTACTTCACACAACACATCATCACAAACCTGATGGTGCTGTAGGCCTACTTCACACAACACATCATCACAAACCTGATGGTGCTGTAGGCCTACTTCACATGCATGGTGAATCTAGTTGTCCCAATGCGTTATTGGATTGTCCTATAGGATGCCTCACTTTCCAACTCTCCAACCATGTCTGGCTCTCTCTCCATGTCTTCCTCTCTCTCTCCTCCTGCTCCTCAACTCATCAGTAAGGCCAGTTTCCTCAAGATAGTATATACAGCGACTCCTTTCAGCCTGTAGAGGGAGCCAAAGTCTTCAGTGCTGCACAGTAGTTGCTACCACAATCTCTGAACTCTGGCCTATAGTCAAATGTTAGTGTCGCTTAATGAAGATAAACAGGAAAACATTTATGGAGATGGTCAGATCAGTAGCTAAGGGAGAGAACAATGAAATGTAATTTTGACATGAAGCTTTATGTAATTGGTGTTACGTAATTGGAATGGTAAATCAGTGGTCTTCATTAATAGGGAGCTCTAACTGGTACAAGAGGCTGCAGCATCCAAACCTCATTTGGGTCCAATTGCCCAGGAAGACACTGGCTCTAACCTGACCTGCTGTCATTTCCCGATCCCACCCCATCTCGCTCTCTCCTGTCTGTCTCTCTCTCTCTCTCTCTCTCTCTCTCTTCCAGAGTTAGCATGAACATTTCCACTCATGTTCCCAGATAAGGGAATGACTTTGGGATGCATCATGTATGACATATGCTTTGATATGTTAAAGCAGCACTATATATGTTTTAACTAAATGAATCTACATGTAAGTCAGTGTTTATCAATATACCTGTCCCCTGTTCTTGGTAAACTGTCAGGATTCATATCTTTGTTATGAGGTCAGGTGGGCATACCTGAGACACAGGTGTAGGCAGGGCCGTCACAACCAGGTGTGCAAAGCAGGCAACTGCCTAGGGCGCCACGCTGTCAGTGAATAGCATGCGTTTAGTAACAGTTTAGGAACAGTTCCAATGAAATCAAATGTTCTGATCTGAACAAGGAAACACTAAAAAACATGAATGTGGTTATTCCACATGTCAGTGGTCTTGTTGGTTAAGAGAAGGTTTTACCTAGAGACAAATATTTTATTTTATTTTCAAAATGTCAGAAATATAGCATATCCACATACTGTATTATGATTTTTGGGTTGTAAGCCCAGATGCAGAGACAGACATACAGAAACTAAAGCATCATGGACTGTAGATGTCTGCCTATTTAAAAACAACTCAATTTGTGTTATAACCTTCCTACTGTATAAGAGAAGTATTAATTGTGTTACGACCCCCTGTGCCCTCTTCAGGTCTAGAGTAGTAGTGACTCCACTAATTGGTTAATGAGATACACCTGGGTTAATGGGTTGGGCTACATACAGGGTTGTTTCTGTCTCTCACTCTCTTGCTGGGTCACTTCTGGGTTAGGCACATTTCTGATTTAAAGACACGTTGATTTCTCTCCTACATGCACCTTATCTCTACCTATCTATCTAATCTATCTTTAACTATTATTTTGCAACACTAGACTTTTACTGACGCTTACTGTACATCACACCCACGCACTTACATACATTATACTGTATGTTACATCACACCCACGCACTTACATACATTATACTGTATGTTCTCCCCCAGACATCTTTAGAACTGCAGTCATTTCATATCTCTAATTATTATTAAATAAATATATTTTGGTTGACCAAACCACTGTTGTCCACCTTTCTCTTCATGTACGGTCTCGAGCTGGCCGTAACAATTGATTTTTGTTCATCTTCACCAAGTAAGGTCTTCATGACAAGAACTCATCTTTGTGTTCATCTTCACCAAGTAAGGTCTTCATGACAAGAACTCATCTCTGTGTTCATCTTCACCAAGTAAGGTCTTCATGACAAGAACTCATCTTTGTGTTCATCTTCACCAAGTAAGGTCTTCATGACAAGGACTCATCTTTGTGTTGGCTCTATACCCAACTTCCTTGTTCAAATAGCTTTAGGCAATCCAACTGAAATGTCTGATGAAACTTCAGACACACAATGACTCCAATAACTAAAAACAGCCCCAACAAGATACCTGGCAGCCCCAACAAGATACTTGGCAGATGAAACTTCAGATACACAGTACTGCAATAACTAAAAACAGCCCCAACAAGACACTTGGCAGGGCTTATACATGCCAGAGTTGTATGTGGCTGAACAATGCATCAAACTATGTGTTTGTGTGTGTGTGTGTTTCCTGTGTGTTCCCATGGAGGCCTCCGGTAGACAGTGAGGGGCCAGACTAAGTGGCAGCATAGAGAATAGTATTCTAAATAAAATATTCTTATATGTACTGTATATATGTATGCCTTTTTGAACCCGTGAGGGAAATTCGGTCTCTGCATTTATCCCAATTTGTGAACACACACAGCACGCAGTGAACACACAGTGAGGCGAAGAACACACTAACCCAGAGCAGTGAGCTGCCTGCCCAACAGCGGCGCTCGGGGAGCAGTGAGGGGTTAGGTGCCTTGCTCAAGGACACTTCAGCCGTGGACTGGTCGGGGATCGAACCTGCAACCCTCTGGTTACAAACTCCAGTAGGCCACGGCTATCCCCCTGTTATAGGACAGGTGCAGATAAAGTAGACCAATGTTTTTGTATCCTCCTTAACCTTCCTAAAAGAAGGTGCACATTTAGACAGAATGCTTTTAAAAGCTGATAGTTCACCAAACATGTTTAGCTCCTTGGTTGCACTAGTGGACTGACAAAAGACTGATATCTGGCAGCAGCCCTGAAATTCCAACTGTACACCACCCTGGAAAGGTGTGACGATATCAGCAAAACCATCACGTGATTTTGGTAAGCGCTCAACTACTCGTCAGTATTGCCATGAGGAACGTTTCAAGGTGAGTGTTGCAATCAGGCTTCCTCCTGCTTAAACTTATGTTTTATTTTTCATTACAGAAAAGAGCTACGCCGCATATAAGACGCAGAAAGATAGATATCAAAAAGAGAGGTATCAGATGTGATAGGCTACTGCACTCACTAGATTTGGGAAATCATGCAAGAAATAGTCGAGTCTCTTTGATGCACGTACTGTAATAATCACCTCATTCAAAAATAGCCTATGTGTGTTTACTTCTAACCTACTGTAGGCCTGGCAAACTACTGTATTTTGTACGTTGGGCAGGCAAAACCAGTGGACTTTTATGGCTTAATGTGAAGTAGTATATTCCTGTCTTAGAAAAAGTTTGAAGTTGCTGTGACTGACTGCACCTATCTAAGTGTACCCACAGAGAAAAATAAAAATATGTTCACATATGCAGCTGCATCCAGTTTATATTTTGAATATCAATATCTTGATATCTTGAGTGAAAGTCTATGCTGAATATAAATGCAATACCAAGTGAAGAATCTCAATTTCGATACTTTTGCGATTCTTAAAATTGTATGTCATTGGAATTGTTAAATGACGGCCGTCTTGCTTCCCCCCGTCTGTGAGTTGAAAATCAGCCTTGCAACTTTAGTCCGGCAACTTAAAAGTTGTAGCTTAAGCATCCCCACACAGGCATAAGTAATAGTAATTGTTCTACTGTTTTCTTGTTTGTTGCAAGGTGTATTAGGCTATAACCTGTTCAGTAGACTACATCGGTCATGCCTATTATAAAGTGATTGTCAAAGTTGATGTTAGGCATGTTGCCCCAGTAGACTTTTACAGAAAATGTTTTGTTTGGTCCCCGGGGGCCACTCCACTTTCACACTGACCAAATGTAATGCTAAATCAACCAAATTTAACGTTAAGGCTGTTCCTTTCACACTGAGCGACACAGGGTGTCAACCCGCCTCGGCAATTGAACCCGTCTCGGGGGGTAGTATTATTGCAGAGGCAGGTTGAATGTGAAAGGAACAGGTCAACCCCGCTATTAGGGGTGTGTGACTGATGACGTATTTGGCAAGGCAGGAGGTTAAAATACAGAGGAGGAAACACACGAGAGACAAGGACAACTTTAGCTGCTGTGTCCATATCTATGGCTGTGTCCACCAAGGGTGCCCTAAAGCTCCTTTTCTCAGCACTTCGGTCAAGTGTTTATTGTTGCTATGTTACCAAAACCATCTGCTGCCAGCACGTCTTTTTGGAACGTTTGCCTAATGCTAGCTAACTAGCCAATGAGCTAACTGAAATGGCAGCAGTCGTTCAAGACTTAGCACACTACAATATGACTTCGACAGACAAAAGGACCTCATTTGGCATTCAAATAACATAACAAGTGGCCCGCCATCGTTTGGAAACTAAACCACGTAGCACTAGCATGACAGTTGTGTTAAACAGTTTATCTCCGAGGTCCAAAGCATGCTTAAAGGGATAATTCGGGTTTTTACACATCAAACTCTATGGCATCCCCACCACCAGTGTCCAACACTGACTTACCCTCGACAGTGTCCCGTGGGCCGAGTTTCTGTCCAATTTTGTTGCTGACGAAAGTAGTCCAGCGACTCCGTCCAGTTGGCTGGGGTCACGAAAATAAAGGGTTTTTTTCCTCAAAACAATATGTCTTAAAAACAGTGACACATTTGCATTACAAAAACGTTGTCCACACGCAGTGATAGGAATCGAGAAAAATAGTGTCAAGTGATAACGAGGTTTGAATTTCTGTGGTACAAATATATCACTTTTGAACGCATATGGTTTTGAGAAGAAAAACACTTTACTTTCGTGACCCCAGCAACTTGCCGGACTACTTTCTTCAGCATCAAAAACCGGCTGGATCTTGGCTCACAGGATGCTGTCGGGGGGTAAGTCAGTGCTGAAGTCTATTTAACAGTACTTTATTTACGTGAAAAATTATATTTTAAATTCACACACATCATATGTGAAATGCACAGTACAATTCGAACGGGACCAAAAAAAATTATTATCTCTCCATTGACTCCCATTCATTTTTTTTTCGCAATTTAGGTCCAATTGCCCAGAAGTAGAGGCGCGTCACTTAGGTTCCCTATAACTTCGTGTCTTAAAACCCGAACTATCCCTTTAACGCCATTGTTCACTCCCAAATTGCGTGTGACGTGCTGCTAGCTAGGCAACGCCTCCCAAAACTAGCCTCTGAACTCGGCTTTAGGCGACGCAGGACCAAAACACGTCTACCTTTCACACTGCGAACTCCCTGAACCCACTATTTCTTAAACGCTAATGTATCGTTTCTCAGTCTGAAAAGGGCTAATGCAACTGCCAGTGTCATCCAAATGAGAAGTCTTGATGTCATCGTTTAGGTGCAAGACAGTCTAATGGCTTTTGTCATGTTTTCATTATGCCAGTTTATTCTCTCAGAGTTTTCCAGTGCAAAAAACACATTGCTGTAGTTAGGGGAGTACTGTAAGTGAGTGAGTAAGACACTGAATATGTAGGTTTCACCTTTTTATTGCAATTCTACAGCGTTCCGTTCGCGACGCGTAAAATCCATTTTAGAAGATGGGTCTATTTTTTTCAAATCTACGCACCACTGTTGCGTCTGGTGTAGCTACTTCCATTGACTACAGTGATAATTAACTGCTGCGACCGGCTGCAACATACGCGTTGCGAACGGAATGCTTCAGTTAAGTGTCTGGTGTAGCTCCTCTGTAAAGCAGCTTGCACACTGCCCAAACAAGTGCCAACAAACACCAACATTCTAAAGTTGGCAGTTGTTGGCATTTGTCTGTTGGTAGTCTTTAGAATGTTCATAAAACCAACTATACGTTCGACCGGACATGACACAGAGCAGGTTGTTTGCGCCACGCCCCTTTTTTGGGGAAACAAGCCCTCAGAACAAGCCTGAAACAAGCCAAAGTGAACGGGTGTTGATCTATAACGAATAACTTATTATTTATAGATCAGTGTTCGCGGTAGACAGACATGCCGATAAGTTGCTGTGTGTTTGGGTGTACCAACCACAAAGCTAAGAACCCCTAACATTAGGCTACACCAAAAATAAATCAGACCAACGAAAACGGAAATCTAGGCTAACACTTGGCTAAAACTAGCAGCTAGGCTATCGGCTATGACAGAAATTATCATATGTTGGAATTATCTAACGAACATACTTTACATCCAAGCCTGTCAGTCAACTACACAACATTACAATTAAAATAAAAGGCCAAAAATACAGGAAAACAATTTAGTTATTTAACTGGAGATTCAATGAGATAAGAGTATGTCTGGGTATGACACTGGCCACTGCTAGCAGGCTACTCGGGAGACCGAAGGGACATGTTTTTACTTTGATTGAATTAAGCTTTTGAACGTATTTTTCACGGTCAACGACCGGCAAAGTGGTAATATATTGAGTGGTTCTATTGATTCGTTGTGTTTTCTGTTATCATTTACCCCTACGATTTCGGTACGAATTACGTTTATTGAGCCTAATCTGCATTGGAGTTAATGGGAGACGTAGTTTGTTTCCCCCTAAAAGGGGCGGGAACGTTCGTCGCTAGTCAAGTTCCCGGATGTGCCGGTCTAACGTATCAGTCCACACTGCCCAGACAATAGCAGACAAGACTGACCATTAGAGTGTCCTGATGGATTCCATTTCCCCCCGTAGGCCACCCCATTGGAGGAGGAGATATGAGATGAACTGTTAACAGGAAGAGCAGTGAAAGGCCCCTTCAAGATGAGTTTCCCTGAGGAGCCACCAGGGGGAGCTAGTGAGTCAGCCTGGGGAGAAGAGAACGTGGGGAAGGACTTCCTTAGGAAGCAGTCAGGGGGCGCTAATGAGCAGCAGAGGCTTTTGCCTGCTGGGGGGAGCGACCAGAAGATTACTGCCAACCCCAAACTGAGGGGAGACCTGCCAGATGAACCAGAGGAACTTGACAGGTAGGCTGACCTCAAACACTCACATCGGGTCTATTCCAGGGGGTCAGGATTTGACTGATTAGCTTCGCCGATTAGCAAGGCACTTCCTCGTCGCCATTTTCCAGAAATACATCATGTCCGGTGCCGTTTCTCCCATATTCTCCTCATGCTGATTGGTGGCTGTTCCACTCTCAGCTCATGCACGAGCTTAGTGTGGGCACGAGCTCTCCTTCTGTACCTTACGTCAATCAGTAACCTGGCACATTATTGGCTAAGTAAAACGGCACCGGAAACAAGCCCCTTTGAAACGCCATGTTGAAGCCTGAAAAAATCGTTCAATTTTGGCAATTTTCACTAGCCTAGCATTCCCATTGAAATGAATGGGGGCGGGACTTGTTCACTTTCTTATAATACCTCCATGGTCTAGACCAGCCAACCTGTAGGCACTAAGTGTAGCAGTCACATTTTCACAAATACGCTGTTGTGATTTGTAACTTAAAAGTAGGCAAAACCGAGCTGACATTCAACTTCCCTGGAGCATGCAATTTCATGCAAAGGGTGAGACAGAGAGAGTGATGAGACTGTGAGAGAGAATTATAGGCAAAGCATGTTGATTGGCCTCTCTTCTTCATGATCATTTCTAGACTATCTGCTGTTTCTAGTTAGATCACTTGTGTGAGTACTTCTTAACTTTCTTTAAGGTTGGCAGATCTGAAGTCAGCTGAAAGAATTGAATAAAAAATATGGGTAGGGCCCAATTTCAGTGAGTCAATTGGGTTACAACTAGCAAGCATATCTTTGTGTCCAAGGTGTGACAATACAGGCGGAGGTCTGCGCTCTCTGAGTGCTATTCTAGTTTCTTTTTTTCTTATTTAAGGCTTTAAAACAAATGTATATAGTCAACTTTAGCATGTGTTCCAATACGTATGGAGGGGACTGTATCTTTATGTCCACAGTGTTATGCTATTCAGTTCGGAGATACATGGTCTGGTATTAGGACGTACAAACCATTCCAAAACCCGCCAGCGCATCTCAAAAATGCTCCTGTGTGTCTGTAGTGGTTTTATGTAGACAAATATTTTCATTATGTGTCTGGGTTCAAACTGTAGGTCAGAAATGCCAACTTCTCCTGTGGCCAGTGTGATGTCCATGAAGAGTGACTGGTCAGTGGCAGCTCCATGGAAATTCCATGGAAAAGGACAAGAGAAGGCCACTAAGTAAGTAAACATTTAAACTAAAATAATTGTATTATTACCGTATTTTCTGGACTATAAGGCACACTTTTTTTCATAGTTTGGCTGGCCCTGCGACTTAGTCAGGTGTGACTTATATATGAAATGTAACATGTTTTTGAATAATTCCGAAATGAAAGAGGAGTTAACATTACCATCTACAGCCGCAAGATGGGAGTTAACATTACCGTCTACAGCCGCAAGATGGGCGCTCTAGACTTGTGATAAACAGAGCCGTTTTAGGCCCAATTGTACAACTGTGCAGGATGCTGTGAAATACTGTACATTTCTAAACTAGAAAAACTCTCCAAGACCTCCGCCAAGCGCCTCCTGAATCCAAACGGTGATACAGATCACTCACATAATTGAATCGTTTCTTCTTTGGGTCATTTCAGACCTTCCCTGGAAATTTCATCGAAATCCATCCATTACTTTTTGAGTTATCTTGCTAACAAACAGACAGACAAACAGACAAATAGACAAATACAAACATACAAACATACAAACAAACAAACCCCGATGAAAACATAGCCTCCTTGGCGGAGGTAATAAATGCGACTTATGTGCAACTTATATACGGCTTTTTCCTCTTCATGAGGCATTTTTTGACTGATGCGACTTTTACTCTGGAGCGACTTATAGTCCGGAAAATACGGTATGAACTGCAATCTTACCAAGTGTTATCAATCTTACATTTAGTTAAAAAAATTATTTGCCATTGTTTTTAGTATGTGGACTTACCTAGTGCTGTCTAAAGATCATTTTGACTTGTTGACCAACTTTGACCAATTTGCTTGATTTAAAAAAGTCAAACTCTTCTAAAATTAGGTCAAATGATATTACAAGAAAGTGCTAGGTAATTCTTAACTGAAAACAATGTATGAAGTGTTCAAATTACTGTGCGCAGCAGAAATGGCTTATTCAATAAAATGTAATGTAGTGTTGTTAACTCATTCGCTGCCAGCCATTTTCAGTGCAGAGCATGCAAACGGTTTAGTTTTTCCAAGATCCACTGAACAGTGAGCTTTATGACTATGTAAACACCAAAACTACCAAAAGAAAGAGTAGACACTCTTCTTTCATCAGGAAAGAACACCACCTAGCGTTTCGGAACGCTAGTACAGTCTGTACCTCTACCAGATTGTTCCCAAGCCCTCCTATGAGCCCTCACCGTTGAAAAACGTAATTGACGTCTATAGACGTCATTGGAAGTCAACGTAAGTATTTAAATTGACGTTTATAGACGTCAATGGCAGTGAATGAGTTAATCTTGTATTACGATCAGAAAATCTAGTTTATATTGTTACCAGTAAAGAGACTTACCTAGTGCTTTTTCATAAAAAAAAAAACAGTTTAATAAGACTGTGATAACATCTAATAAGACTGTGACTTACTTTAAAGGCTTATCTTAGCCTATACTTTCTCACCCGAACCCTGCTGTTTTCTTTTTAAAAAGAAACACCCATCTATGCTGAAACAGATTGTGTTAGGGTTTATTGTTCCAGTGAGGCTGATGATCCGTTAGGTGAATTATTTATTTTTCATGGGCATTGGCAGTTATAAATAAGAAAGTGTCTGGTAGGGAGGAAATGGCAGGCTTAATAGCATACTTCAAAAATTCATTGTAGAATACTAACTGTGGGCAAATAGGATAATGTTAGCCTACAGTATAGTAACCAGTGCAGCATTAGACAAAATAGGACACGGTAGTGATGCTAAGCTACTTCAGATATAATTGCGTCATTGTGATCACAGATTAGTTCCACAAATACTACAACACCTGTAGCCTACCTAAATGTTTTACCTGTTAACTTTTCAGTGGTGGAAGGTAGCTTACTGTGACGACTGTTCTCCAAAGTTATCTCCACATATTAGACTGAAGCAACTCGCGTCGCCCACCTATCAGAACAAATGTAACAATATCACAATGATAAGGACTATTTTCCAGGGCTGAGATGAAATTTGTGGAGGCGTCAGCACCCCTAGAAATAGCCTAGCGCCGCTTATGCTCACTCTCATGTCATGTCATGTTGTGTGAATACAGCATTTTGTCTTTCTATCTCCATGCAGGGTGTCAGCTGTGCAGGTGCTGTGTGATGTTTGCCCAAGTCCAGCGGTGAAGAGCTGCCTGACCTGCATGGACTCCTACTGTATGAGCTGCATCAGACCGCACTACTGTGATCCAGACCTGCAGAGACACCAGCTGCAGGACCTCCAGCTACACGGGCATGATGCCACTGGGCAGGTGGGCACAGATAGAGACCAGGTGCAGATCAGTAGTCTGGGCAGGTGGGCACGGATAGAGACCAGGTGCAGATCAGTAGTCTGGGCAGGTGGACACGGATAGAGACCAGGTGCAGAGCAGTAGTCTGGGCAGGTGGGCAGGTGCAGATCAGTAGTCTGGGCAGGTGGGCACGGATAGAGACCAGGTGCAGATCAGTAGTCTGGGCAGGTGGGCAGGTGCAGATCAGTAGTCTGGGCAGGTGGGCAGGTGCAGATCAGTAGTCTGGGCAGGTGAACCCTGTAGTGAATATGATCCATTACTCTTATTAACACAGTGATTATTATGTGTTACTGCAGGATCCCCAAGGAACACACCACAAGCCATCCATCAACAAAGAATGTATGTTGAATACAGCTCATGTTAGGGTTGTGCCGATAGACGATATCATCGTCCATCGTGATGGTTGATAGACATCACGATGGAAAGCAACCATCGTGATGCCACGCCCCCACTTATTTCTACTGCAGACTAAGCTAAAATATTAAAAAATAAAAACTTTTCCTTGGAAATGAAATTGAGCCTAGAACTGATGCACATGTAGGGTGCTTAAGAGGCTGTCAGCCAAACAGTGCAAAATTAAAAAAAACATATTAGTCTGAGACCGTCTTGTTCAAATAAGTCCTCCTTGCAACGTGAATGTGTTATTGTCTTTTTTAGGCTACATGTCTCGCAGTGTAGCCTACATTGAACGCAAAACATGTAGCCTAATAATGTTTAAAGGGATATTCCGCCATTTTTGGAAATACGCTCATTTTCCACCTCCCCTCGAGCAAAACAATCGATATTTACTTTGTTCCCGTTCATCCAGCCATTCTGTGAGTCTGGCGATACAACTTTTAGCTTCAGCCTAGCATAGATCATTGAATCGGATTAGACCATTAGCTTCTCGCCTGCTAGCTTCATGTTTAAAAGTGACTAAGATTTCTGGTAATTTTCCCATTTAAATCGTGTCTCCTCTCAAGTTAGAAAGTGCAATAAGACCAACTGAAAATGAAACCTGCCGTTTTTCTAGGCTGATTTGACATGGAACTACACTCTCATCTGGCGTAATAATCAAGGCAACTTGCAAACTACTGGCACTACTACTGCTTGTTGTCTATGGGGACTATTTTCAGATGCTGCATACGATATCACTGCGCCTATGGTACGTTTGCAAGTTGCCTTGATTATTACGCCAGATGAGAGTGTAGTTCCATGTCAAATCAGCCTAGAAAAATGCCAGGTTTCATTTTCAGTTGGTCTTATTGCACTTTCTAACTTGAGAGGAGACACGTTTTAAATGGGAAAATTACCAGAAATCTTAGTCAATTTTAAACATGAAGCTAGCAGGCGAGAAGCTAATGGTCTAATCCGATTCAATGATCTATGCTAGGCTGAAGCTAAAAGTTGTATCGCCAGACTCACAGAATGGCTGGATGAACGGGAACAAGGTAAATATCGATTGTTTTGCTCGAGGGGAGGTGGAAAATGAGCGTATTTCCAAAAATGGCGGAATATCCCTTTAAGAATGAAATAGTGCAAATGAATTATTATTGTTACGACTAGGACATTCTAGCTCTAATTTCTTGCGAGGCTACAACACTGAAGCGCCGAATGCGTCATTCTCCACCGTGTTAAAATAAACCATTTATTTCGTTATCGTTATCAGAAGCTATAGCCTACGTCTTTCACTGTAATGCTTGTATTTCACGCATTTGCCTTTAGCAAAAGCCCCAGCAGCGGAATCGGGATTCGTTAGGCTATTTGTAAAAGTTGTTTAGCCTACTTCAACTGTTATTTAATTCGACTTGACTGCGCGATCGCAGCCTACTTTCACTTTTCTGCTGCCCTCATAGTCGGCAAGCCGGTAGCCTAATAACGTGGGATGCGTAACATATGAGTTAGGTACAGACTGGGCTATTCAAGATTTTAGATGAGTGACCGCGAGGTTTTTTGAGAGGCCCAGCGAATGCTGGCAATGTGTAATATACCGCTGGTTGGTGTAAGCAGGTGTTTAGATTGGCTGTCTGTCGGTCTCTTACTAGGATTTTCTTGGAGCAGATCTTCCACACAGTAGCCCAGTCAGTATGTCTCTTAGCTGTCCACTTTCACCAGGCCATATAGCCTATATAATATTTAATATAGGCCATATATAGCCTATAATATAATATATTTATTTACAACCCCCCCCCCCCCCAGACGATATCATCGTCCATCGCGATGTTTTACTGTAGACATCGTCATATGCCAATTAAGGGGACATCGCCCAACCCTAGTTCATGTATATTACATTTGTCATTATAAAAGGAAATCACTAAATGCTGAAAACTAAAAGGTCTCCTGTGTCTCCAGATGTTCCTCCACCTGGACAGATCCGGTTCCCCTCAGTGACACCAGACTCAGTTACTGTCAGCTGGCCACCACCAGAGGGCGCTGGACCCCACAGCTACAGGGTGACCTGGAGACGAGCCCAGAAAGAGCGCAGTGCCACAGTGGAAGGTCTGAAGATGGAGGTGACAGGGCTTCTTCCAGGACAGAAGTACCACTTCACTGTGGCCACCCTCACAGAAGATGGCCGCCAGAGCACATGTGTGGAGAGATTTGTCTACACAAGTGAGATCAATAAATCATTTCAATAACAGCTTGTTTAACTGACATTAGATCACACTGTAGAAGGAATCAGTCCAGATAGCACAAAGGAGTTCGCCATTATATTGCTGGGAGCAATTAGCCTGGCTAACCCTCCCACTTCTTAAAGGAGAATTCCGGTGTGAAATTGAGCTTAACTGTACCGAAACATGTTAAGGTGTACTCACACGTGTTTTAGACGCACTTTCACTCACCCCCAGCATTCCGAACTCCTCCGTTTTCAGCCTAGCTTACAGTAGGCTTGAATCTATTAGATTGGGCATTACGTAGCCTATGCAGCTAAATCGCTATTTTTAAACCATTAAAAAGGTTCCAAGTAACTCCACACTGCATTGGTTGACTTCTGAGGGTCCTGACATTTAAAACGAGATACTTAAAACTTTGGAAGTGCACAGGAAGTTTATTAAAAAAGACTGTTTATTCAAGCAGTATCTTCATAGAATCTCTCCGCTGGGCGCCATCTTGTGGTGAAGTCGCGATAAGTCGACTGACGAGCACAAACGAACAGGAAAGACAGGGGGACTCCTTTAAATGAGACGTGGTCTGGCAACCAGACGTTCATTTTCTCGTATTTGAAAAAAATGCCCAGATCCGTTCATTGGGCGCCACGGATGTCAATCAAATGCGTCTCTGCATAGCATATCATGGTCTTGCTCTCTCCGCTGTTCTGTGATTGGCCCCCATCATCAGGCGAAAATGGGGGCGTTAGTTTCCAGACTGCCTTAGCAGCGTGAAAGAAATCACCGCACAAGGCAGTATGGGAAACCCAGGCTAGGGAGCAATTATGTCATCTCAAAATATTAATGGTGACCAGACCCATGGAGTGTACTATAGTATATTGGGAGATTGCAACGAGACAAGGCTGGTTATTGCAAGAGTCTGTCAAATCAAGTCACTTTTATATATATAGCATGTTTAAATACAACAGGAGTTGACCCAAAGTGCTTTACATTGGAAGAAGTCAGGTTTGGGCAGGACAGTTAACCAAACGCAGTTGATCCAAAGCTGCTGCATTCTGGACCATCTGTAATTTGTGGATGTTGGATTGCGTAAGACCTGTGTATAAAATATTGCAGTAATCAAGTCTGGAGGTAATAAAAGAATGTATAAGAATTTCAAGATCATTCTGTGATAAAAGGGATTTAAGATTCAATATTACTCTAAGTTGATAAAAAACACTGCTGACACTATTGATTTGTTTATTAAAATTCAGAGAGCTATCCAGCATTACACCAAGATTCCTAACCACAGAGTGCAGGTTATTAGAGAGGGGAAGGGGGACCAGATATAATGATTTCAGTTTTGCTATCGTTGAGTTGTAAAAAAAAATGCATGCCATCCAAAATTTGATGTCATTGAAGTAGCCATACAGTTTGTTTAATGTGCATGTGGTCTGAGGGGCAACTGGGAGGTAGATTTGAGTATCGTCAGCATAGCACTGGTACTGTACCAGACGTAAACCCATTGAAAAGGAGGGGTCCAAGGATTGAACCTTGGGGGACCCCACATTTCATGGTGGCAGAGGAAGAGGAGTAATGTTGGTCTGTCTGATGCAATCTCTTATTCTATTGCGTTTCAGATCTAAGAGAGCGTCCAGATGAACTCCGAATAGTGCTGCTGGGGAAGACTGGAGTTGGGAAGAGCTCGACAGGAAACACCATCTTAGGGAGAGAAGTGTTCGAGGCTGAACCATCTGCTGAATCAATTACTAGCACGTGTCAGAGAGAGGTAGCTGAAGTCAATGGGAGGCAGATTAGAGTGATTGACACTCCAGGGTTGTTTGATACTGAGCTTAGTAATGAGGAGATCCAGAGAGAAATCTCTAACTGCATTTCGCTGGTACTACCGGGCCCACATGCATTCCTCCTGGTGATACCACTGGGACGTTTTACTTTAGAGGGCAGAGAGACAGTAACGTTCATTCGAAACACTTTTGGTGAAAACTCCATCAAGTATGCTATAGTGCTCTTCACAAGAGGAGATGATCTGAGGAACAAGTCCATTGAACAGTTCCTGGGACAATCTAGATTTCCTATTAGGAACCTCATTCAACAATGTGGTAACAGATACCACGTGTTTAACAACAACACCAGCGACCGTACTCAGGTTTCTGCTCTCCTGGATAAAATCAACAAAATGGTGGCAGCCAATGGAGGGGGCTATTACACTAGTTGGATGTTCCAGCAGCAGAACGAAATGGAGAGGAAGATGAAGGAGAGAGAGAAGGAACTGATGAGAGAAATGGAGGACATGAGAATGGAGAAGGAAGCTCTTCAGGCCAAATATGAAGCACAACTGGAGAGAATGAAGAAGAAAATGGAACAAGAGAGAAAGAATGCAGATGAAGAGAAAAGAAGAAGAGAAAAAGAATTCAGGGAAAGAGAGCAGAAGGAAATAAGAAAATAGACATGAAGAAGAAAGAAGAGGAGGGGAATGTGGAGCACATTTGGAAAGATCATTATGAGAGACTTAACCCAATAGAATCCTTAGAACCCAACTGATGCAGTATGTCAATAAACACTCCCATACTTCTCTGTTACATTGCTCTGCAAATATTAGTTGCAACAAGATGAGACCTATATTGCTTGATGGAGCAGAAGTGGGGCTTTCCAACGAGATTACTCACTTGTCTCTACGATCAAATATGCTACGTTTAGCGCACCCATTACTCTCATTTGAATTACTCATGAACCCGTAATTGGATAGATATGCCACGCATGTAAGATGACAGAGGAGATACAGGGCTATCAATTGATACCAAGTGCATCCTTCTGGGTTATACAACAGACAAAGTGATAGAAGAATAGTAACTTCATTTAGCTCGACTTACCCCACGCTTTCGTGTGCCACGTTTATAATCCGGTTTTGAAAACGTAGCAAATTTCTGCATGGTATCCCTCAAGACTCATATTGCATCCCAATTTGTTTGACAAAGAAACACCTTTTTGCCTTTTTCATTGCAGTGCAACATCATGAGTGCACACACAGGCTAACGCGCAAACTTGGGTCAAGTCAGGTCAGATCAGTTTGTGTCACAAACATGGATCACAGAAAGGTCTTTTTTTCCTTTTGAAAGTATTTTTTTGGGGCTTTTTATGCCTTTAATGTCAGGACAGTAGAGGACGACAGCAGCGAGTGGGAAAGACAGTCAGCGTGGGATCCAGAAAGGACCAGGAGTCGAACCCATGTCGCCGGCGTATGGTACAGGTGTACACAGCAAGTATTTCTGTAAATTGCTCACCCCCAAGATCCCCCTCCACCATGATTCTTATATTGCCAGAAAAAAAACAATATCTAGCATGTGTGAATGGCGCTTACAATGACCAGGATAAATGTTTTTCAGTAAAGGTAGTGAGAACGCCCTTAAAATAGTCTAGGGCTGACGGGGTCAATAAACACATGGAGAGAATACAGCAGAAGAAAGAACAACTTGCGAGAAAAAAAAAGTCAAGTTTAAAACATGGAGAGAATTGAGAAAGCAGCTGAGCAGGAGAGACAACAAAAAGGAATATTAAAACAGAGATTGTGAGAATTGAACAAGAAAGACAAGCTGAAAAAGAGAGAAGAGGAATTCAAAAACAGAACTACAGCTCCAAACAGAAATTGAGCAAAAGGAGGACCAGGAGAGAAAGATTAGCCTAGAAATCTAGACGCCCCTAGCGGCAGCAAATGTAATTTGGCTGGCGGGGCAGTCTAGGCACGATCCATTGAGCCAGGGAGCTGAGAACCCCCAGCACCAGCTATCCAATCACAGGGCTTAACATAATGGTGACTGACATGCGACCAGAAGTTGCGATGGTAACGCATCCTGTTATTTGAAAACAAGAAGATGATTCGCTTAGCGTTATCCTATTGCGTGGAGAGGGAAGGTTAAGCATCCTGCTACTTGAAAACAAGAAGATGATTCGTTTAGCGTTATCCTATTGCGGGGAGGGAATTTGAAAGACAACTGTTTATCCCACCCCTCCGATTGAGCCCTGTCTACATTGAGTGTCCAGACCCTACATCTTGATGTGGGTCTGGCTCGTCAGGCTAGAGAAAGATGGCTGAGGAGAGGAAAGAAAAACAAGAAGAATGGAAGGAAAAATGAACGAAGAGAGAAAAGATCTGTTCTCAGAGCACTGTTTGACACCAACAGTTATGGACTACACCGCCAAAAGACACGGCCCAGATATCATAGATGAAATGATCATGGATTTCAGCTCACAGAAAACACTTCCAGTTTGCCCTTTAAAACAGTTGCTCAGGGAGAGCAAATATGACAAATGCAAAGATTACACACACAGGATCCTTGTCTCCCCTTTCTCCCACCTTGGACTATTCTTGACCTTAACCATTAGAAACTGAAATGTATCTGTCAAATGACAAATGATAATGTATCTGTGTTTGATATCATTTTTAATGTCTCAGTGCGAGAAGTAAAAGTTGTTGTGTCAGTTGTTATCTCAGTTGTAGAATTGTAAAATAAGTGTATAAATGTTGTTCTGTGGTCCAGGAGAAAAAGGTCTGTGTTCTGATAAAAACACTCCCATCTCCCTTTGATGTTGATGAGAGATATCCTGTGGAGGTCTGTGGTCTTTTACATATATACATATGTATAGTGTCTATATGTGAATTTCTAGTTTGGAATGTTATCCAAGAAGATCCTGTTCTGACTGGATACTTTAGGGTAAGAATGAGGTAATTCCAAAAGTCTCTGCTTCTCAGGGCTCCCACCTGTGTGTAGCCGGATTTGTATGAGGAGTTTATTCTGCTCACCAGAGCTCCCACCTTCTGTGCAGTTAAATCTATGCTAAGCACTATTCCTGCTCCTCAGGATTCTCACTTCTATGTAGGCAAATCTATGCTAGGCACCATTCCTGCTTCTCAGGAGTCTCACTTCTGTGTAGGCACATCTATGCCAGGTATGCTATTGTGACTATTAGGTCTATTTTAGATTGATTGCTGAATTGTCTTTGATACTTTTTTGTTGTCTGTGTCTTTGTTGATTGTAAGATTGTGAACATTGTTTGATTGTAAGATTATTCCTGTCATTACAATAAATTGTCATATTAATTGGTAATCTGTAACTTTCCTGGGGTTGCATTTCTAGAATGGAATTTGTTTAACCAGATACCTAAGCAGTGAATGTGGGCATTCACACCGTATAATGTATATTATGAGGACTTGTTAAACTCGTTAAAGAGGATTAAGTTAAAAGTTATTTCAGTAAGATTGCACCAACCCAATGTAGCATCTGAGTGTTAAAAGCCTGGGCCTGGAACAAAGAAACTGCAACATCACTGAACTGGGAAATACTTTTGATGGTGTTTGGTTGGATCCCAAATAAACCAATAGAGAGATCATCTTTTGGAAATGTTATCATTGATTGATCCTCCATAGCCAACAGTAATAACCTGGCTAGCCTTTATAGCATAACTGGAGTCAGATGGGTAATAAATAATAAATAGTTTAACTGAATCCCATTGAAGCTGCTGACTGCAATATAAAGGTTTGAGATGCACAGATTTTAAAGCTTGTCGAAAAGGGATCATTTATTAACAAAAATAGTAAACAATAGTCACTGGCCATTCAAGCAGAACAATCAAACAAACCCATATGAAAAAGAAATAAAAAAAACTTATACTGCCAGCAATGTGTTTTATATACAAAACTTGATTTACTCTTGAAAGTGGCCCCTTTCTAGTTTTCCTCATACAATGTCATACACAGATTTACTAAGGATCTTATAATGGTTTCACTGTCATGTAAAAATCTATCAGGATTCAGATAAAACGTGGTAAAATTGTGTATGATTTGTCTATTTCTTTTCCATATGGGTTGGAAGTGTGTCCCATATAAGACAATCATAAGATCCTAGTAAATCTGTGTAACCTGAAACATATAAAACTTTGTAAACTGTAAGGGCTATATATGATATGTATGAGGAAAACGAGAAAGGGGTCACTTTCAAGAGTAAATCATACAAGTTTTGTATATGCAACACATTGCTGGCAGTATACGTTTTTTCTATTTCTTTTTCATATGGGAAGAGCAGGCCGCCAACTGGAGGCCTCAAGCGGCACGTCAGACGCTAATGGCACACAAAATCAGTCAACCGTGACCTCGTTATATGGGGCGGCCCTGGCGGGTACATAGTCAGGAGGCTAATTCTGAAAAGGGCTTCCATTAAGACTGTTGCGGACATGTTTTGGTACAAGCTCTCACCCTGTTTTTTTAGTTAGAAGACATTAAGATAAGACAAGTAAGATGGTGGTTGTCAAGCTATAAAAAATTGTGTGACTTGTACAAGCAAATTCAGGCCAATTTTTTGGTTTCCTGCTCAACACAACATGCCAACAATAAATGTTGAATATCTCCACAACCACAAGGACCACATAGATATAAAATTGTATCGAATGAAAGCCAACACTCATGGGATGTCTGCTGAAATGTCAAAATGAACATTTATTGTACAGTGTAAGAGACAACAGACCTAGAACAAGAAAAAAAAAACAATCTCCTCCTAAAGAGAAACAGTTTTCCAAGTGAATATCTGTTTGGAAACATAACAGTATTCCAAAACCTCTATCAATCAGTACCCCTATCCATGGGAATGAGTCAAGCCAAGTTTAAAGCTTGTAGGGAGAGACAGTGCAATGCTGCACAAGTTATAATACTTTAATGTTAAGGCAAAAATGCTTTACTTTAGATGGTGGTCTATGGTTCTGTTTGACTTCATTAATGTACCAGATTGTGACAAATTATATTTAATGGACATATCACTATAGTAATAAATTCTACCCAAACATAACTGCTCTCTCAGTTCTTTAGGATTAGCTGTTAGTAACTAGTTAGTGGTAATAACTTTGGAATAGTCGTATGGCAAAGGTACTGTATGTTTTTCCCCATCCAAGCAGTGGTGCTCATAGGCAGCCAACAGAAGGCACATGAAGGATGGCATTCTTGTCCCCCAGCTTTTAACCACGACCTTTTTATTTTTACTACTCGCACAATCTATTTTTAGGCGCATAATGCGAATATACGCTCGCACTGTTCAGCCCTGACATCACAATAAGGAATTGACCTTAGAGGGATACTCATCCATTTGGGGAATTACACTCATTTCCCACCTCCCCTTTAGTTAAATATTAGTTTTTTTACCTTTCTCCGATTCATCCAGCTGTTCTCTGAGTCTGGCGATGACACTTTAAGCTCCAGCCTAGCATAGATCATCAAATCGAATTAGCCAATTGGCATCTCGCCTGCTAGCATCACATTTAAAAGTGACTAAGATTTCCAGTCATTTTTCTATTTGAAGGAGTTCAATTTTAATTTGAAGATTTCCAGTATTCTATTTGAAAGAGAGTTAAATAAGTGTAATTCCCCAAATGGTGGAATATCCCTTTAAAGACAATGTTGTCACATACAGTGAGGAGCATATGTATTTGATACTATGCTAAAACAGGAATATAAAATCATCATTTGACAATTGATCTTAATGCCTTAATTCAAAATATGAGTAAAAGTCAAACCACCAAGGACACCAATTTTCTTTGTGATTGAAGACTGTATCGTAAATAAATATTTTTTTTCCTTAAATGCTAGGGGAAGGAAGTATTTGACCCCCCTATGTAAACCTATGGGAATTTAACACATAGGGTTAACATAGGGGCAGGCAGATTTTTATTTTTAAAGGCCAGCTATTTCATGGATCCAGGATATTATGCATCCCGATAAAATTCCCTTGGCCTTTGGAATTGAAATAGGCCCACATCATCACATACCCTTCACCATAGCTAGAGATTGGCATGGTGCTTTTTCCAGTAGGCCTATTAGCCTGTTTGATTTGCATTGAGCTCAATGAGCACCACTAAAAATACACATATAGAACAACACTGTACAGAACAACACTGCCACCCACCTGGATAGGACAGTCTTGTGCACTCGAGCTCTAGAATCTTTGGTGCTGGTATTTGTGGTTCTGTGCAACGTTCATGCAAAGAATGTCTCAAAAATAGAGGAATGCGTGTGCTGGTGATCCACAAATGCAAAATCACATTTTACAAAGGCAATTTTCAGTTTGACAAATTCCAAATTATTTAAAAATACACATCTAGATTTGTAAAAATAAGTGATAAATGGGATTATTTTATTTATTACATTTTTATTGGTATTATTTGTGGATATCAAAACAGGCAAACAAATCAAGCAGTACTTGTGTATCACCCTCTGCACTTTTACAAATGTTATTGGCACAAATTGATCTCCACAGATGTGGCAGCTGACGCTATCGCAGCACAGATCTCCTCTGTGAGGGAACAGGACTGCAGCCTGGAGAAACACAACACATGATCACATATCATTAATACACACACACACACAGACTCTTCCCCAACACACTGCATTTTATCATCATGCACTCATCAGAGGGGGGCACTGCCACACACATACTCGTATTTGAACAATGTGTAGTGTCACACATATCAAGGGATATTACACACACACACACACACACTCACTCACTCCACTCATCAGTGGGCTCTCCCCACACACACACACACACACATATCTGTTGCTGTGTGTTCAGTCTCACCCTAGTGTCTCCAGTTTGCAGTGGGGATTCTTGAGGAGCTCTGAGAGATGCTGAACTCCTGCATCATGAAGCTGATTGTAACTCAGGTCCAGCTCCTTCAAACTGCAGGAGTTTGATGTGGCAGCTGACGCTATCGCAGCACAGCTCTCCTCTGTGAGGGAACAACTATACAGCCTGGAGAACACAACACATGATGACATATCTGATTATTATGACAGCTGCACAGCGAAGCGGTCATATAGGTTTAGTCAATTTTTTTTTCTGTGTGAGCCAAATTTCCATGAAGGATTCCCGGAAGACTGAAAGACTGGAGTGCACGAAACGTGATGGGCATGTAGCCCCACATGGATAGCATGTGGCCATTGTTTTGTCTGTCTTGTATGTCTCGGTGTCATGGGTACGCTGGCCATTAAGTCGCTCCGTCCGGCATCTTTTGTCGTGTCATGTTGTTATTTTGTAAATTTGTTTGTTCTTGTCTTGATGTCACAGGTACGCTGGTGACTACCGCTCTGTCCAGCATCTCTTGTTTTTGTGTCAATGTCTTGTGTGTGCATATTATTGCACTAAAATATTTATTTTTTTCTTGGCTTCATTGAAAATGAGGGCTACCCTCAATGACCCTCTGAGAA
Organism: Sardina pilchardus; assembly: GCF_963854185.1. NCBI lineage: Eukaryota > Metazoa > Chordata > Actinopteri > Clupeiformes > Clupeidae > Sardina > Sardina pilchardus. Next base: position 39,014,390 of record NC_084997.1, on the reverse strand, counting down.
TGAATAACGGTTGAATGAATGAATGAATGAATGAATCTTGAGAACTGTAGGGCCTAGGAAGACCACCCTTGTTTTGGTATGTTGGTCTTAACCCTCTAACCGCCCAAGGCGCCGTACGGCGACAAGCAACATCACTGATTAAAACAGACGGTAGATCCGAGTAGGGTGACAAATCGCCTTTGTACTCTCCACCACTAGTTGGCAGACATCCAGAGCTTCGATTCAAGCCCAAATTCGAGTAAAAAAGTTTTCAGGAAGTGCCTGCATTACTCGCGAGAAACAAAAAAAAAAGACGCATTTCCTGTTTATAATGCGGAAGTGAAATGCGCGATCGCTATGCACAAATTGAAGCAGAAAAACGGCAAATGTTAAAAAACAAAGTCGTGTGTTATGTAGTCTTGAGTCTGCCATTCACCTACTCTGATTCTGAAGGAGAATATCTGCCTTTTGGAGATTATGATCGGTCGTTCATTGGCAGTGACAGTCAAGATGCGTCTGTGAATGGAGGTGGGTCTTTGCGTGTGTACGTCAATGTTTACCTGCAGCAATGTTGACCAAAGGGTTCAAATAAGCATGGTGTGCTTGGTGCCAGTGATAATCATGATGATAGTGTCTGTAATTGACATGGTACAGACAGCAGGTCTAGTAAAAATAGGGCTCTGAAGAACTTCAAAGTCATCCGCGATAGGAACTGATTTGACCAGGCTACTTTATTATATAGTAACATAGGGATTGTGGTAATACTAATAGTTTACTATTGTTGGTTTACATGTGGCTGTGGTCCTGTTTGTTTGTTATGTCGGAGAAATTACAAAAATCAAAGTAAAACTGCTCAAATGTGTTCAACAATCAGTATTTACTGAAATGTGCATAATTTGACGCTATTGCCATCCTGTGACGTCATAATATGCAAATTAGATGAGTAAATGTACTCCCTTTATAAACTTTAGTTCATACTCAATGATTTTCACATTTACAGTAGGACTTTATCTCTGACCACTTTCAAGCCATGGCCTTTTGAATTTTTTATGCAAAAATCCAAAAAAACCCGGGCGGTTAGAGGGTTAAAGGGCCATGTCATCTTATCCTGTAACCACTCATTTCATGTATAGCGCCACCTAGTCAAAAATGAAAAAGCAACAATGAAGTGTTGTAATCGCAGGTATCTCTGGCTGACATGGTGGAAACTGCACAATGAAGTGTTGTAATTGCAGGTATCTCTGGCTGACATGGTGGAAACTGCACAATGAAGTGTTGTAATTGCAGGTATCTCTGGCTGACATGGTGGAAACTGCACAATGAAGTGTTGTAATCGCAGGTATCTCTGGCTGACATGGTGGAAACTGCACACAACTGGAAGTGTAGGACCATTATGACACCCTCTGCATGCATGCCAAGTTTCGCTGCGCGACGGTCATAATTATGTGTACATTTAGTACACAAACTGGTACACACACACACACACACACACACACACACATCAAGGGTTATTACACACACACACACACAAACACACACACACACACACACACACACACACACTCACTCACTTACAGTATCAGTGGGTTCTCCCCACACACACGTGTGTTCAGACTCACTTTAGTGTCTCCAGTTTGCAGTGGGGATTCTTGAGGAGCTCTGAGAGATGCTGAACACCTGCATCATGAAGCTGATTGTAACTCAGGTTCAGCTCCTTCAAACTGCAGGAGTTTGATGTGGCAGCTGACGCTATCGCAGCACAGCTCTCCTCTGTGAGGGAACACCAGCTCAGCCTGGAGAAACATAACACATGATGACATATCTGATTATTACACTCACATACTGTACCCCTAACTATACTTGAATTTCCCCTTGGGGATTAATAAAGTATCTATCTATCTATCATCTATACAACACACACACACAGTACACAAGACTGTACAAAGACATTCCCTTAATTGCTGAGAAGACAGAAATACAGATGGAAAGACACAGTATATCACAGTGCAAACCTCTACCAATGTAACACACACACACAGCTGCCGGAGACATTCACTTAATTGCAGAGAAAACAGAGAAACACATACACAGGGTATCATAGTGCAAAACACAATCAATGTAACACACACACACACACACACACACACACACACACACACTCCATTCAATCATCAGTGAGTTCTCCCCCCACACACAGATCTGTTGTTGTGTGTTCAGACTAACTTTAATTGCTCCAGTTTGCAGTGGGGATTCTTGAGGAGCTCTGAGAGATGCTGAACTCCTGCATCATGAAGTTCATTGTAACTCAGGTTCAGCTCCTTCAAACTGCAGGAGTTTGATGTGGCAGCTGACGCTATCGCAGCACAGCTCTCCTCTGTGAGGGAACACCAGCTCAGCCTGGAGAAACATAACACATGATGACATATCATATGGTGTGTGTATGGCTGTAACAAACACTTCAGCTGATCATGAAAGCTGGTATTTTAGCACACCGTAATCTTTAGTAAAGTCATTCATTTCAGTCATTTTTGGTGGATTAATACATGTCAACCAAGATTAGAGACCTTCTTTTACTGACACTTAGAAGATTTCTTCTATCTTGAACAATGTTGTTTGTCACGTAATGTTTGAGAAACTAGCTGTAATTTTGGTTAGCACCAGAAAAGGCTGCATTGGCTTATGTCCCTTTGGCGTCGTCTGGATAAAATTCATCCCCGTGTTTCATGACTCCTAACCTTATGTCAAGTACTCGTAAAATATATTTTATTGTGAAACAAACCTGTTAATCAGCAGAAAGATGTAGCACAATATACAGTTGTTTGCAGCTAAGTTGCTTAGCTTGTTTGGCTGACAAATATAACGTTACCTGAAGACTCTTGATCACCGATGGTGTAACATGATTTGTGATAAATGTGTTTAAGTACTGTGTAGCTTTGAGGCAGGCAGATTGCCTTCTTAGATTTCCCCTCATGGGATCAAAAAAGTATATATGTGACCCTGCAAAGAGAAACCAGTCGCTTTGGTAAAATTTACAAAATTACTGTGCTCACACGAACGGCCATAATATAAGCTTTCAAACGATATGCTTATATAGAGTATTACACAAACTATCGCTAAGATCGATAAGAAGTTTGTTTATTGTGGATTTTCTCAAAATAGAATCAAGCGCAAAGCGACTAATTCAGCTTTGCAGGGTCACATATACTTATACTTATTTGAACAATGAATTAGTGTCTCCCACACACACACACACACACACACACACTCCATTCACTCATCAGTGGGTTCTCCCCCCACACATAGATCTGTTGTTGTGTGTTCAGACTCACTTTAGTGTCTCCAGTTTGCAGTGGGGATTCTTGAGGAGTTCTGAGAGATGCTGAACTCCTGCATCATGAAGTTCATTCCTACTCAGGTCCAGCTCCTTTAGACTGCAGGAGTTTGATGTGGCAGCTGACGCTATCGCAGCACAGCTCTTCTCTGTGAGGGAACACTTAATCAGCCTGGAAACACAACACACGATGACATATCTGATTATTACACTCACATACTGTACCTCTAACTATACAACACACACACACACACACACACACAGACACATTCCCATAATGGCTGAGAAGGAAAACACACACACACACACACACACACACACACACACACACACACACACACACACACACACACACACACGTAGGGTATCACAATGCAAACCTCTAGCCATGTAAGACAAAATGATTGACCACGATACTATACTAGATAAAGTATCACGGTTCCGGGTATTATCGCGATACCGTGGCCTTTTTTTTTATTATTATTTTTATGAACTGCAATATATTTGTACCAGCTATAAATACTTATTAATTACTTATAACGTTGTTTGGTGCATGATAAACATAATACTGGGGAAGTAAGAATTAGACTGAAACAAATATTTTTATGAATAACATTTATTAAAAAGTTAAAACTGAAAAAAACAAACATCCACTGGCCTTTTCTCTGCATTTGTGTGTCTAGTCAAACTAGTATTTAACTTAAAGGCCAAAACTTATTTACAAACTTAATTTAACACATAGGGTTAACATAGGGGCAGGCAGATTTTTATTTTTAAGGCCAGCTATTTCATGGATCCAGGATATTATGCATCCTGATAAAGCTCCCTTGGCCGTTGGAATTAAAATAGCCCCACATCATCACATACCCTTCACCATAGCTAGAGATTGGCATGGTCCTTTTTCCAGTAGGCCTATTAGCCTGTTTGATGCTCATTGAGCTCAATGCAAATCAAAAAAGGAAAGCGACACAGGGTGGCGCTGTAGGCTAACTCCGCTATTAGATCTGCAAGCATATCGAGCAGAGAGTTAGCAAAACGTACAGGAATTTGCCACTGGTGTATTATTTGTTCCTAAAAGCTGTTTATTGTGTATTTTCAGGTGAGTCTCTGACCATGAAAGGAAGCAGAACTAACTTGTTGATAACCTTGACGTGTTTCTGACCATGAAAGGAAGCAGAACTAACTTGTTGATAACCTTGACCTGTTCAAGCGGATTTAGTACACTGTTACATGTTTTGTTTGAGTGGTGATGTATTACTTGTTCCTAAAAGCTGCTTACTGTGTATTTTCAGGCTGAAAATAAATATGTGGCACTGAAGAATATATTGTCTCGTCACTGTGTGTGCAACATACCAACATACACAGATTCAGCATACAACATCTATTACACTTGCAAGTTGTACATCTAACTAAACACACACACACACACACACACACACACACACACACACACACACACACACACACACACACACACACACACACACACACACACACACACAAACACACAGTCACAGACAGCTTTTCTTAATAATTCACTTAAAACAGGCAGGCACTGAAAAACAAACATACACACACCACACTTGAGCAATCAAAGAGTGGCAAAGACACACACACACACACACACACACACACACACACACACACACACACACACACACACACACACACACACACACACACACACACACACACACACACACACACACACTCACACTCCATTCAGATCACAGATCTGTTGTTGTGTGTTCAGACTCACTTAAGCATCTCCAGTTTGCAGTGGGGATTTTTCAGGAGCTCTGAGAGATGCTGAACTCCTGCATCATGAAGCTGATTGTAACTCAGGATCAGCTCCTTCAAGCTGCAGGAGTTTGATGAGGCAGCTGACGCTATCGCAGCACAGCTCTCCTCTGTGAGGGAACACCAGCTCAGCCTGGAGAAACATAACACATGATGATATATCTGATTATTACACTCACATACTGTACCTCTAACTATACAACACACACACACACACACACACACACACACACACACACACACACACACACACACACACACACACTGGCTCTGTTTGAGACGGAAGGCAGCTGCCTACTGCTGCCTAACAGAGCGCTCTCTCACTAGGCATGACTTATGTGGTAACCGAGTCCATATTTTATATTGACTTTTATTAGTAAGACAACGTAACAAGGAACAGTATTATCTTGCAGCTTCTAGCTACTGCCTACTGCTGCCTATGGACCGCTCTCTCACTAGACATGATTAGAAGGCAGCAGTTTTTCCAACAGAGCCACAATACACATATATACACAAACACACACTCACTCACCCCCCTCACTCATCAGTGGGTTCTCCCCCCCCTTCACACACACACACACACACACACACACACACACACACACACACACACACACACACACATTCCATTCACTCATCAGTGGGTTCTCCCCACACACACAGATCTGTTGTGTGTTCAGACTCACTCTAGTTTCTCCAGCTTGTGGGAGTTCTTGAGCAGCTCTGAGAGATGCTGAACTCCTGCATCACAAAAGCCGTCCCAACACGGGGAGTTAGTATGTGCGACATTACATTTGACATTACATTTGACATTACATTTGGCTGACGCTTTTTAACCAAACACACACATCAAGGTGTTCTGCACTTTCATCCTTGGAACAAGAGAAACACACAACAGTTTCACCACTTTCATCTCAAACAGTCTATAGTCATTTACAGAATAGAAGTGAAACACTGTTTTTGAATCAGGGCATAATACACATAACGCACATAAACTTGATGAAATCTAGGTGCCATTTGTAGTTCAACCACTACAACCACTATAGGCCTATGGAGCCCTAGTTCAAACAGTAGACACTACAACCACTATTATGGCGCCCTAGTTCTAACAGTAGACACTACAACCACTAATATGGAGCCCTAGTTCAACCACTACAACCACTAATATGGAGCCCTAGTTCAAACAGTAGACACTACAACCACTATTATGGCGCCCTAGTTCTAACAGTAGACACTACAACCACTAATATGGAGCCCTAGTTCAACCACTACAACCACTAATATGGAGCCCTAGTTCAAACAGTAGACACTACAACCACTATTATGGCGCCCTAGTTCTAACAGTAGACACTACAACCACTAATATGGAGCCCTAGTTCAACCACTACAACCACTAATATGGAGCCCTAGTTCAAACAGTAGACACTACAACCACTATTATGGCGCCCTAGTTCTAACAGTAGACACTACAACCACTAATATGGAGCCCTAGTTCAACCACTACAACCACTAATATGGAGCCATAGTTCAACCACTACAACCACTAATATGGAGCCCTAGTTCAAACAGTAGACACTACAACCACTAATATGGAGCCCTACTGTAGTTCAAACACTACAACCACTAATATGGAGCCCTACTGTAGTTCAAACACTACAACCACTAATATGGAGCCCTAGTTCAAACACTACAACCACTAATATGGAGCCCTAGTTCAAACAGTAGACACTACAACCACTAATATGGAGCCCTAGTTCAAACAGTAGACACTACAACCACTAATATGGAGCCCTACTGTAGTTCAAACACTACAACCACTAATATGGAGCCCTAGTTCAAACACTACAACCACTAATATGGAGCCCTAGTTCAAACAGTAGACACTACAACCACTAATATGGAGCCCTAGTTCAAACACAACAACCACTAATATGGAGCCCTAGTTCAACCACTACAACCACTAATATGGAGCCCTAGTTCAAACAGTAGCCACTACAACCACTAATATGGAGCCCTAGTTCAACCACTACAACCACTAATATGGAGCCCTAGTTCAAACAGTAGCCACTACAACCACTAATATGGAGCCCTAGTTCAAACACTACAACCACTAATATGGAGTCCTAGTTCAACCACTACAACCACTAATATGGAGCCCTAGTTCAAACAGTAGACACTACAACCACTAATATGGAGCCCTAGTTCAAACAGTAGACACTACAACCACTAATATGGAGCCCTAGTTCAAACACTACAACCACTAATATGGAGCCCTACTTCAAACAGTAGACACTACAACCACTAATATGGAGCCCTAGTTCAAACAGTAGACACTACAACCACTAATATGGAGCCCTAGTTCAAACAGTAGACACTACAACCACTAATATGGAGCCCTAGTTCAAACACTACAACCACTAATATGGAGCCCTAGTTCAACCACTACAACCACTATTATGGAGCCCTAGTTCAAACACTACAACCACTAATATGGATCCCTAGTTCAAACAGTAGACACTACAACCACTAATATGGAGCCCTACTGTAGTTCAAACACTACAACCACTAATATGGAGCCCTAGTTCAAACACTACAACCACTAATATGGAGCCCTAGTTCAAACACTACAACCACTAATATGGAGTTCTAGTTCTGTTCAAACTTTTCATTCAGAAAAAAAAAATAAGCAAAATAATAGCATAGTTGACCCTACAGTCAAGTTATCAATCCCTTGGCTACTTGTTGTCTCTGCATTTCCTAATCTCGTCGGCGGGACAGACTGACTGACTGTTCAATTATAGTGCTAATTCCGACATTCCTAACCCTGCTCACAAGTGCCACATGGTGGTTGTTTGGGTCATTGCAGCTTCACTGGGGAAAAATAAATAAAATATGTGTGATTGACGCGTGAAACCGGCCAATTAAAAGTGGTGCCCACTGTAATAAATGTTTGATAAGAAACATCCCCCAGACTTACCCAATGTACCTTCCTCTGCCATCATTCCAGTCTCCAGCTTCTCTTGCTGCTGGAACATGTAATAGCCTCCTCCATTTGCTGCCACCATGTTGTCTATCTTCTCCAGGAGAGCAGAGACTTGACTACGGTCTAGGGTCTCATTGTTGTTAAACACATGGTATCTGTCACCACATTGTTTAATGACGTTCCGAAGAGAAAATGTTGGCTTCCCCAGGTAGTGTTCAATGGGCTTGTTCTTCAGATCATCTCCTTTAGTGAAGAGCACTATAGCATACTTGATGAAGTTATCACCGAAAGCTTCTTGAATGATCTCTACTGCTAGACGCTCCTCTGGAGTAAAGCGTCCCACTGGTATCACCAAGAGGAACACATGTGGACCTGGTAGTACCAGTGAGATGCAGTTAGAGATTTCTTTATTGGTGTGTTCATTATCACGCTCAGTATCAAACAACCCTGGAGTGTCAATCACTGTAATCTGCCTCCCATTGACTTCAGCTGTCTCTCTCTGACATGCCCCAGTAACCGATTCAGCAGATAGTTCTGCCCTGAACATTTCTCTCCCTAAGATGGTGTTTCCTGTCGAGCTCTTCCCAACTCCAGTCTTCCCCAGCAGCACTATCCGGAGTTCTGGAGAACACACTGTAAAAAAAGGAAAAGACAGACCTGTCCAATTGATCAAACCATACAGTAAAAAAAAAGTAATATCTCTAGCTCTAAATACATTTGATGGGATCTAAAATTAACAGTAAATTACTGCAATAGTAAACCCAATATCATGTTTTCCACATTTTTTTGTGACATGTTTTGAAAGATGAATCACATTATTTTGTGTCATATACTGTTATATCACATCAAATATAAATTATTATACAACCTATTTCCATGAAAACTAACTAATACAGCACATTTCTGTAAATGTTAGCGTTGTATTCATAATACAACATTTATTTACCATATTTCTAAGTAATTTCATTTTTTTAATGTGAAAATGTTTCTAATTAAACATTGAAAAACAACATCAAAATAAGGCAAAATCTTGTTAAAATTACAACTACAAACTGTATTTTAACTATGGAAAATAACCGTATTTTTATGAGAAAGTAATTTTCTGTTATTTCACAGTATTTTTTGGCGCCCCAGCTGCCGGAATTTACTGTTTTTTTAAGATGTTTTTAAGTGCATATTATGTTACAATTACTTAAAACAGTCTGTTTTTTTAATGAAACACAACCTTATTGTGTTCAAATGGTCATTCCAATTGAGTTATCAATATTTCTAATTGAATCAGTTTTCTGAACTGCATCATAGCTCATTGCCACAAAGTAATTGGCCAAGTTTCAACTTTCTGCTTGATGCTCTGGTCACTAAGCTGAAGGAGCATTTATTCCGATATCTTGATATCAATCCAGAAAAAAAGAATCCAGATCCGCATGAAAGCCTTTAGATCCATCTGCAGCGGACATGCAGTATCTGACTATGGGCCAGATGTGCACCTGATAGAGGTTTCAGCTCTGCTAGCAATGCTGTTTGCAGATGTGTCCCATGTGTACATGTTATTAGTGGACTTGATCCAGCAAGAACATGTTGTAGTGCAGTTAATCTGTATACCTTTGGGGATTGAAGAACATGTTGTAGTGCAGTTAATCTGTATACCTTTGGGGATTGAAGAACATGTTGTAGTGCAGTTAATCTGCTTACCTGATGTTGGCCCAGGCTGAGGCAGGGAGTCCATGCTGAGTCAGATCCCCGTCAGGCTGACTGGCCATGCTGGGACCCTCTAGGACTCCATACTCTGCACATACAATACAATACATGTATGAGTAATTATTGGATTGGTTGTGAGCAGGCGTGTTACTGAGAAAAAACTGCTGGATTTACTTTATTTTATTGTGCCAGTTGCACATAAATGTTTTTGCTCAGAGTTCTGCAGAGTCTGTCTCAAAGATATTTCAGTCTGGTTGAAAAATGTACAAAAATATAACACACATGCTTGAACCTGTCGGTTGACACCTGAACATTACCTCAACCAGACATCTGCATGAAAACATTTAGCCTAATTCACAAGAGAAATGCACATGGCAGTGGGTTACTGACAAATGAAAATAATAATAATCAAATAATGTATTACAAGAACCTTGACGTATCCGACCCAGTTTTCAGCTTAGAACCTAGACGTATCAGACCCAGTTTTCAGCTTAGAACCTAGACGTATCCAACCCAGTTTTCAGCTTAGAAGCGTTTCAATAATTATAGGTAAATTGACCAAGGCACTTATCCAAAAAAACGTTTTAAAGAAGCTTTATAATACATAGGCTTAATCACGAATGATCACTGGGTGACAGAGTGGTGCACAGTCATTTACCAGCTAAAGAAAAATCTACTTGGCTACCCAAATGAGAAATGGTACATTTAAATGTAGGCATTGTAAAATGTGGTATCTAAGGCTAAAGGGTTCACCTACCCGGTAACACTACATACATTTACCGTATTTTCCGCACTATAGGGCGCACTGGATTATAAAGCCCACTGTCAATGAATGGTCTATTTCCGAACTTTTTTCATATATAAAGCGCACCGGACCATAAGGCGCATTAAGCTAAACAAACAAACAAAAAAGTCAGCCAGTCAAACTTTATTAAACACATTCACAATAACTCACAACATTGTTCAAATGTTAGCATATTCACAATAACTCCCAACCTTGTTCAGTTGTACCAAGTTAAAAAAAAAAACAGTCTGATTGATATCGCTAAATCAAACTTTAGCGTATTCACAATAACTCCCAACCTTGTTAAGTTGTAGGCCTAGTGCTACATGTAAAAAACAGTCTGATACCTACTGCTAAATCAAACGTTAGCGTATTCACAATATCTCTCAAAATTGTTCAGTTATAACAACACGTAAAATACAGCACATTACACTCAATTTCATTCAGTTCATTCCTCGTCCACAAATCCCTCAAATTCTTCATCTTCAGTGTCCGAGTTTAACAGCTGGTCGATTACGGCATCCAGCATCCCTGGATCCCTCTCGTCATTATCGGAGTCGGTGTCGGTGTCAGTGTCGCCGCTGTTACCTGGCACTTCAGTGATGATTCCGGCCTTCGTGAAAGCTCGGACCACAGTTGAGACTGACACCTTAGCCCAGGCATCCACGATCCATTGGCAGATTGTGGCGTAAGTCGCCCGGCGCTGTCTCCCTGTCTTGGTGAATGTGTGTTCGCCTTCTGTCATCCACTGCTCCCATGAAGCTCGCAGTTTAGCTTTGAACGACCTGTTGACACCAATATCTAGCGGCTGGAGTGCTTTAGTTAACCCACCCGGAATGACGGCAAGCTCCGAATTAGTTTGCTTCACTTGTTTTTTGACAGCATCGGTGAGATGGGCGCGCATGGAGTCGTAGATCAATAGGGACGGATATTTGTGGAAAAAGCCACCAGGTCTCTTGACGTAAATTTCTCTCAGCCATTCACTCATCTTTTCCTCGTCCATCCAGCCCTTCGGGTTAGCTTTGATGATTACGCCGGCTGGAAACTTTTCTTTTGGTAAAGTCTTCCTCTTGAAAATGACCATGGGTGGGAGTTTCTGTCCATTGGACTGGCAACCGAGAACTACAGTGAAGGATGACTTCTCGTTCCCTGTGGTGCGTATAGACACCGTTCTGGTCCCTGTTGTCTCCACAGTGCTGTTCACGGGGATATCAAAGGTCAGAGGAACCTCGTCCATGTTGGTGATGTGCTCTGGCTGGATCTTCTTTTCAGTGATCTTGTTTTTGCAGTATGCGCGGAAAGTGGCCAGCTTTTCTTCGTAATCTTGTGGCAGTTGCTGCGAGACGGTAGTTCGTGTGCTAGAGACTGTAGAGACGCTTCTACCTGCTGCTCTCTGTTCAATAACCCACTGTTCAATTTTGTCCTCTAACTGTGGCCATCTCGCTTTGTTCCCTCGGAAACTCTGTGTGGTCTTCTTTACTTGACGCAGGGCATGTTCTTGCTTCCTCCAATTCCTTACCATTGATTCATTAATGTTGAATTCTCTCGCAGCTGCTCTATTCCCATGTTCTACTGCGTGACTGATAGCCTTGAGTTTGAAGTCTGCGTTGTAAGCGTGTCTCTTGACAGGTGCCATTTTGGGGTCTTTATACGAACACTATTCTAGGCCTAATATTATGGTGAAGCACTTGTTACTCTGCGACGCTCCTGACTACGGTAGCCATAACAACCAGAATTAATCCATATATAAGGCGCTCTGGATTATAAAGCGCACTGCCGTTTTTTGAGAAAATTAAAGGCTTTTAAGTGCGCCTTATAGTGCGGAAAATACGGTACTACTAACCATTTAATAAATTGTAAGAGCACATGTCATATATATTGCCAAAAGTATTGGGTCACCTGCCTTGACCCCCATATGAACTTCAGTCACATTCTATTCTTAATCCATAGGGTTTAATACGACAATGGTCCACCCTTTGCAACAGCTTCAACTCTTCTGGGAAGGCTTTTCACAAGGTTTAGGAGTGTTTTAATGGATTTTTGACCATTCTTCCAGAGGCGCATTTGTGAGGTTATACACTGATGTTGGACAAGGCGACTGGCTCTCAGTCTTTGCTCTATTTTTTCCCAAAGGCATTCTATTGAGTTGAGGTCAGGACTCTGTGTAGACCAGTCAAGTTCATCCACTTGACTGGCCACATGCAGCAACTGTCAGTTTCTCAGGCTTTAAGCATAGAACCTGGCTCTCTGAAGACTACATATCCTGTTTAACTGTTTCCTCTGCCCAACTGATTCAGAATAAAAGTCCTCACTGCAATAATTAGCATTAGCATTAGAATTGTTAACATAGTTGGCATTTTTAACATAACTGCTAGCATTATCATTAGCTAAGCTAGCTATCCAACCAGATTAGCATGGTTAACATTGTTAGCAAAACTGCTAGGAAACATTAGCTAAGTTAGCTAAGCAACCTGATTAGCATATTAGCTTTATTAGCATAATTCCTAGGAAACATTAGCGAAGCATTAAACACCTATTAAACTATATGCCTATCACCATCCATTTACAATGATATACTTCTGTCAACATCAATCTAAACCAAAATATATCTGTCTATCAACATTCACTAAAATGTCTTTCTATCAACAGCTTTTAAGCTATCCATATTCAATTTTTAAACTGTCTACCTTCACACTATCAACTTTCATTACAGTAAACAATGGAACCACTATGTCTACCCTAGCAACACCTTATCTACATTATCTATCTACATTTTTCTCATTTTCATGCACTGGTAATTCCTAGGAATCATTTCTAGTTTACATAGCAGTCACATTATAAAGGTCTACCGGGGAAAATCTTGCTTTCATAAATGATATCTAACAAAAGCATAGCATCACTGACAATGTGTTCAATTAGCTGCTAGATGAAGCACTCTCCTTCACCAACCTGTGAGCTGTTGCACACTCAAGTGGTCGTCTCATCTGCTGATCTGCAACCGGAGTCCTGCACCGCTAGCCCTGGTCCTCTTGCTTTAATCCTTTCATTTTCTAATATATCTGTATATCGTTTCTTATATCTGTAACCATATGCCTTTCTTCAGAGAATTAGAAAGCCACCATCAGATGCAACAATCATAAAACATGTTCCCTATTTCTCCGTGCGAATGCAAATGGCCTGGCGACGCCCATGTCTCAATGAGACCAGTTGGTGCAGATTAATTCCCCTAAAGCATCATGGCGCCAAGCATGTTGTTGGGGCTGTTTTAGTTCAGTTTAGTTTCGTACTGTTCAGTTGGACTGCCTGAAGCTACAGTACCCTCCAGAATGATTGGCACCCTTTGGTAAAGTTGACTGAAAACAGGTATATATAAAAAAAACAATCTTTTGGGGATTTATTGTGCTCCTACAATGAAAATGAGGAAAATTTCATTCTGGAAGGGAAGCACATTTATTCTGAGAAAAAGGAAAATCTCATAAAGAAATAAATATTTTTTTTAACAAAATCACATTGCTTACACTTATTGGCATCCCTGAAAAATCTTATGTACAAAATCCAACAGAAGCATTTTCCTATCTAATTGCAACACATGTAAGTAAATCAGAGTGTCTGTGAACTTTCAGAAGTAGTTTGTGACATTGTTTTTCACTATGGTATGAAATAAAGTCACTCAGAAGCTAAATCCAATTGCACACTGTTCCCACTTTGGCCAAATCAAATGCTTGACATGTTTTGAAATCTGTTATCCTGTAGAATTCTTTCATTTATGACATAATGATTAAAACACATGCACTTATGTCTTAGTTAGGGTGTGGATACACACTTTATAAACCCCTTCCGAATACTACAATTCATGACTAACTCAAAAGTTACAAGTGCTAAGTTAAGGGTATTTTGTGAGCTCATCTAAAGTGAGGATTTTCTTTCTTTTTTTTTTTTCTTATTCCTTTATTATTTAGCAGACACTTTTATCCCAAGTGACTTAAACTTGTCTGTTAAATGAAAGGCCAAGGGTAGAACGGTGAAAGCCAGACTTAACCATGTCTGTTAAATGAAAGGCCAAGGGAAGAACGGTGAAAGCCAGACTTAAAACTTGTGAGTTAAATGAAAGGCCAAGGGTAGAACAGTGAAAGCCAGACTTAAACATGTGAGTTAAATAAGCCAGGGATCGGATGGACAGCCTCTCGGGCTACTGCATGCTAGCTCAGCTCTTTATTCAGCTCTCCCACTTCAGAAACAAATATCAAATTATAATGAAGCTGTTTGCGGTGAGAGAAGGGTCCACTTCTCTAGAGTAATTGCTGAAGACAATGGGAACTCTAGGATGTTGTTATTGGTATAACATGGTAACATGGATAACAAGTTTGATAATACAATCAAAAATTGATTTTCTTAGCACTATTACTATTACAGTCTGAGCTTAGCTAGATTATAACTCCATTATAGACCAGCTCCTCAACATGCTCTGGATCCAGTCCTAGATTCCACTAATCGTATACAGTAGCTTGGCTCCCTTTATCTCTACAAATCTGTACATGTTGTACTTGGACTCACGTTATGCTGAAATTCTTATTACACAACTGTGAAATATACCAACATCCTTAATACTGCACCAAGTTACAATATTTGTAGAAAAAAAAGAAAAAAATATATATGTATATATATATACATACATATATATATATATATATATATATATATATATATATATATATATATATATATATATATATGAAGGGTTCAGATGCAAAAGCCTCTAAATCCGTCTGACCACTTTTCTTTTAAATTAGCATTTTGTATCAGGCTCCTATAGGGTTTCGCCTACAAATCAATATTTCAGACTAGGAAGAGAATGGTATTTAGTGAGGTTTGAAGCTAAATTATTGAAGTAACTTACACTATATGTCCAGAGCATTCACTCACCATCATTATCTCATTTTTGACAAAAAGTGGATTTAGAGGCTTTTGCATCTGAACTTTTCATATATATATATATATATATATATATATATATATATATATATATATATATATATATATATATATATATATATTAATTACATGTTTCTTTGTGCTTTTAAGGTTATATCAATAAAAGCTTTAAGACATTAATATATTTTTGGCATTATGGCAAAATGGTTGTTTCTTCACACTCTGATGGTATATACTGTAGGTGATTGTGGATATTTAAACACAACAAAGCACCACACAGAACCTTTTGGGACAATAGTTCAATAGAGTGCTGTCATGCTGGGATGTCTACACTTGTAGTCATCTCAACTCATGCAGTGACTCCTTTCAGCCTGTAGAGGGAGCCAAAGTTTTCAGTGCTGCACAGTAGTTGCTACCACAATCTCTGAACTCTGGCCTATAGTCAAATGTTAGTGTCTCTTAATGAAGATAAACAGAAAAGCATTTATGGAGATGCTCAGATCAGTAGCTAAGGGAGAGAACAAGAGATAATATGACATGTAATTTTGACATGAAGCTTTATGTAATTGGTGTTACGTAATTGGAATGGTAAATCAGTGGTCTTCATTAATAGGGAGCTCTGACTGGTGCAAGAGGCTGCAGCATCCAAACCTCATTTGGGTCCAATTGCCCAGGAAGACACTGGCTCTAATCTGACCTGCTGTCATTTCCCGATCCCACCCCATCTCGCTCTCTCCTGTCTCTGTCTCTGTCTGTCTGTCTGTCTGTCTGTCTGTCTGTCTGTCTGTCTGTCTGTCTGTCTGTCTGTCTGTCTGTCTGTCTG
Source organism: Sardina pilchardus (assembly GCF_963854185.1). Taxonomy (NCBI): domain Eukaryota; kingdom Metazoa; phylum Chordata; class Actinopteri; order Clupeiformes; family Clupeidae; genus Sardina; species Sardina pilchardus. Next base: position 38,998,060 of record NC_084997.1, on the reverse strand, counting down.
TCTGTCTCTCTCTCTCTCTCTATATATATATATATATATATACTGTATATATCCATCTCTCTCTCTCTCTCCCTCTCCCATAGCTTCCTGCAACTCTTCGCTGTAATACTGGAGTAGTCGAAAGCACCCTGAGTACACTGTGTTCTTAAGTTCACTCAACTGCATGAACAGATGCATACTCAATGATTAATGAAGCTACTGTATTTGGATGTCTGACAGCTGGGTCTAATCACTAGACAGATGAACAGAGTGATGCAGATCATTAGTGATGCAGTTTATAGTTTCGACTTTATCCTCAACTGGTTTATAGTTTCGACTTGTATATCCTCCACTGGTGTAGGAGTATGGAATCTGTTGATGTCTCAGTGAATTGGTGCTGTTCTGCACTATACATGAAATGAGAAAAGATAAATAGACCATAACAGCATGAAAGGAAAAAAGTAAAATACAGGACATAGAATAATTAAAAGACATAAAACACAAGATAGAATGATTAAAAGACAATTGAAAACGACAAATGACCGGAACACAATCAGCTTAACCCTATATGCTTTGTCATACCTCAAGTGGCTGTTGTGTTATAGCTGAGACAAGCTAACCAAAACAAAACCTGGAAAATCCTTCATCATCAGACAGTTTCTGGAGAGGCGGAACGTGCTGTGCGTACAGTTAAAGGTCTCCCCCAGAAAGAAAAAGACCCTTATTTAGCCCTCATCAGTGTTGGGGAGTAACGGAATACATGAACAGGTGTTATGTGGTAACTGGCTTCCTATGTCAACTGGCTTCCTTGATGACGTTCCACGATTGATGACGTTTCTTCGACAGATGTGGCACCTTGATTTGTCAACTTTCTGATATAAACAGGAGACGAATGAATACAAATATGCATGACATCTTTAAATGTCAAAATTGGTTGTAGTAGGCTACGTGCACTGGATCATGAATATGCCATCGGAAAATTAATACCTAAATAAAGTAATTATAACTCCACGTGGGATTCGAACCAGCAATAAACTAGGCTGCAAGATTGACAGTGTGTCACTCATCTGTTCACGCCACAAACTATCCATTGAACAATAATGACGTGCAGGTTACTTGACTTATACCATGTATATCATGATTGTAGCAAGTTAACACGGTTGATCATGTTATCTGGCTACCGAGTTATCTTGCTACCGTTACCCAAATTCGATCTCTGGGATATCGATCTCTGTCCGATTGGCAAGAAGTTCAGTTCGAATGTTAACAGGTCTGCTTAAAGGGGGATTTAGCTCCCCTCCCCTTTGCGAAGACAGAACGCGGAAATGATCGAACGTTTGCGCCTCTCGCTCCGCTTTAACCCTCTCTGATTATACATGTACTGTATGTTCTCCCCCAGACACCTTTAGAACTGCAGTCATTTCATATTTCTAATTATGACCAAAATATTTGGGTTGACCAAAACCACTGTTGTCTGCCTTTCTCTTTATGTACGGTCTCGAGCTGGCCGTAACAATTGATTTGTGTTCATCTTCACCAAGTAAGGTCTTCATGACAAGAACTCATCTTTGTGTTCATCTTCACCAAGTAAGGTCTTCATGACAAGAACTCATCTCTGTGTTCATCTTCACCAAGTAAGGTCTTCATGACAAGAACTCATCTTTGTGTTCATCTTCACCAAGTAAGGTCTTCATGACAAGAACTCATCTTTGTGTTCATCTTCACCAAGTAAGGTCTTCATGACAAGAACTCATCTTTGTGTTGGCTCTATACCTAACTTCCTTGTTCAAACAGCTTTAGGCAATCCAACTGAAATGTCTGATGAAACTTTAGACACACAGTACTCCAATAACTAAAAACAGCCCCAACAAGGTACTTGGCAGCCCCAACAAGATACTTGGCAGATGAAACTTCAGATACACAGTACTGCAATAACTAAAAACAGCCCCAACAAGATACCTGGCAGCCCCAACAAGATACTTGGCAGAAGAAACTGTATAGACACACAGTACTCCAATAATTAAAAACAGCCCCAACAAGACACTTGGCAGGGCTTACACATGCCAGAGTTGTATGTGGCTGAACAATGTATCAAACTATGTGTGTGTGTGTGTGTCTGTTTCCTGTGTGTTCTCATGGAGACCTCCTGTAGACAGTGAGGGGCTAGACTCAGTGGCAACACACAATGAGGTGAATCACACACTAACCCAGAGCAGTGAGCTGCCTGCCCAACAGCGGCACTTAGGGAGCAGTGCGGGGTTAGGTGCCTTGCTCAAGGGCACTTCAACCATGTTCACCAAACATGTTTAGCTCCTTGGTTGCACTAGTGGACTGACAAAAGACTGATATCATGGACTGGTCAGGGATCGAACCTGCAACCTTTGGGTTGTGAACCCGAAGCCCTAACCAGTAGGCCACGGCTGTCCCCCTGCCATAGGAGAGATGCAGATAAAGTAGACCAAGGTTTTTTTATCCTCCTTAACCTTCCTAAAATAAGGTGCATACTGTATTTAGAGATGATGCTTTTAAAAGCTGATAGTTCACCAAACATGTTTAGCTCCTTGGTTGCACTAGTGGACTGACAAAAGACTGATATCTGGCGGCAGTCCTGAAATTCCAACTGTACACCACCCTGGAAAGGTGTGACGTTATCACTATAACCATCACATGATTTTGGTAAGCGCTCAACTACCCGTCAGTATCGTCATGAAGAACTTTTCAAGGTGAGTGTTGCAATCAGGCTTCCTCCTGCTTAATTTTTAAATGAAATTTGTCTTAGTTTTCATTAAAGAACAGAGCTACAGTACATATATTTAAAAAAAAAAAAAAAAACAGAGAGACAGATATCAAAAAGAGATGTATCAGATGTCATAGGCTATGTCTGAACCCCTGGCATAGGCTACTGCACTCACTAGATTTTGCGAAATCATGTGAGAAATAGTCGAGTCTCTTTGATGCACATACTGTGTTTACTTCTAACCTACTGTAGGCCTGGCAAGGTACAGATACTAAAATCAGCTAAACTCATAACATGTGGCATTATTCATTACCACATAAACCATGTTGATTACAATAACGAATGCAGGATCCACAAAGTTAGGCATTCCACTTTGATATAGGTGTCATTGTCATTGCTTATGATTAAAATGCAGCCAGTTAAACAAAACTATTTTATACGTTGGGCAGGCAAAACCAGTGGGGTTTTACAGCTTAATGTGAAGTAGTATATTCCTGTCTTAGAAAAGTTGCCGTGAGTGACGGTAGCTGCACCAATCTAAGTTTACCCACAGAGAAAAATAAAAATATGTTCACATTTGCAGCTGCATCCAGTTCATATTTCAATAGATGGTTACAATATATTTGATAAATATACCGTACAAGAATGTATGGTAACGCTTTAGAATAACATGTGCTTATTAGCTATTAACAGTGCATAATAAGCAGTTAACAATCAGTTACTAACAGTTAGTTAACTGTTGTTATCCTTTAATAACATTAACTAACTGTTAACATACAGCTTGTAAGTGTTAATAAGCAGCATTTAAAGGTGCTTACAAGCATATTTGTAAACAGTTAACGTGCAGCTTGTAAGTGTTAACAAGCAGCTTGTTAATGGTGAAAAAAGACATTTCTTACCTACTTGTAGTGAATTCTGCAGCCCCCCAATCTAAAGTGAGAACTATGTAAGTAACAGTTAACAAGCCACTTCTTACCTGCTTGTAGTAAATTCTGCAGCCCCCCAATCTAAAGCGTGAACTATGTAACTAACAGTTAACAAGCCTAACGTTCTATTTTTAAATCGGTTAAGCTGTGAGAAATGCACCTTCAAAATTGCTGCAAATGGTGGGATGCGAACACAGGCCGCCTGCATTGCACTGTATGCTGTAACCCACTGAGCTAAGTTCACACAAGCAAAGCAGGTGAAAAGCATATTTCTCTGCAGAGCTTCCCCGGCAGCTTTAGCGTGTATGTTTATACATATATAGGCTATATATAAATATATAAATTGCAAACGTGATTCTTCTTGTTCCTTACGCATCTCAGCCTTCCAGATGTAAACAGGGAGCGATCGTCTCCTGAACAAACTGCAAGGTTGCAATAGCGGATGGGGACACTGGGGGCGGGAGGAAATGTGACTGTTTTCAATTAAACTGGTCAGTCAAGCAAAACAACGATTTCTGAGCGATTTTATGACTATGAAAAAGTTGCATAGGGTCTCTTTAATAACGTCAATTAAGGGCGTGTTCACACGAGGATGATTTTTCACCGGTTGCGGGTGGATGTTTTACATTATATTCCTATGATACAGAGAGGTTTTCTTAAAAAAGGTACTGGGCGCTTTTTAAACCACCGCCACCGGCGTTTTTTTCCACCTACCCCGGGTGGTTTTCAAGTTGAGAAATTTCTACTCTCCAAGAAAAAACACCCCGCGTCAAGTGTTTTTTTGACAGCTGACCAATGAACGAGAGTTTGCGTCATAGTGAAACTTTATTGAAAGTTCTTTTTTCAGAAAAAAAAATGGCGACCAAAACAAAGAAAAAAGATGCCAGCCGAACAGCTAGTTGTTCTTGTGAGTGAACATGTAGAGCTATACGACATGACCAACAAGTTATACCACAACATTTACCATAAGGAGACCATCTGGAGGTCGATTGGTGGGATTTTGGGCCATAATTGTAAAAATTAATTCTCCGTTTTCATCCGCTCACCTGGCAAGCTAATAAGCTAACCAGTAGCAATCACGTAACGGTACTTGTGCTCTAGAACGGCAGTTGTCATGGGAATTGAAATTAACGTTCGGTGCTGTTTTGGGGGAATAAAAAAAACCCTGTCGGCTTTCTATCTTTTAAAAAAACACCCAGGTCAAGTGTTTTCTGTAAATAAAAACCTCCTCGTGTGAACACCTCCTAATGACATATTTAGCTTCTGTTCACAAAGAACATAAGAACAAGAACATATTCTGCTCCTTAAATATTCACTGAGACACGGAATATCTTGTTTTCCCAATAATACAAATTTCAACGTGCACAAATCCTTCTTTATCGTAACGTGTTGACTCACTAGGTGCAACACTCAACCGGGTCCGTGTAGACACTAATTACCATAGCAATAGCTGCAGGTTCGAACACACCGGAAATCTAACAACAGTACTAAAAACGTTAGTGCAAGTAGCGAATTGTGGTTGCCAAAGAGAGCACCATTTGGTCAAACAGACCATTTCAATACCCAGCCTAAATATATGAAGGTATATTACTTAAAGGAGCCGTATGTAGGATTTTGGCCAAAACGAGTACTGCAATTACTTTCAAAATACTGTAGAGTGGTGAATCGCCTCCCCCTCCCCTCTGAGTCACGGTTGCCAGCTAGCTGCAGCAGGAACGTAGGCTGCTAGCTTTCAATGGCAAGTTTTCCTCAGCATAATGACCGAGAAACGAACTCACTCTGATAATGCATTGCTAACGTTAGCAATGACTATAGCTGCTTTTATTTCCCAAACAATTCCTTAGCCTACCTTTTCAATTCAATGACCCACCTCCTCCATATGGTCAACATAACGATACTTTGCACGAACTTGCATAATTTGTTCAACTGTCATGAATAGGCTATTTAAAATGTCCATTTACAGTAGCCTACAAGTAAGTTAGCCAAACTGATGAATCTTTACCTGTCCAGGAGCAAATTAACAACACTGACGTCTGTCTTCAAATTCTTCTCCGTTTTCAGCCGTCTCAATCTCCTAAATCCTTGTTTTATTTAGACGTATTTCGGATTCATAACAAGGTCTTTTAGGTTCCATAACGGTAGACATATTTTATCCAACACGTTTGTAGCTGCAGCTGTCTATGGTGGTAACTAGCATAGCTGGCAACCCGGATGGCGAAATACTACTGACTTCGTGATTCGTAGATAAGTGTAGGGCGGCGCATCAAACCAAAACACAACATAACAACATCAACATCAGTTGAGGGCTGCAACTTCACTTTTAAATGAAAATATCTTGGCCGGACTACTGTTGTCAGTGATATAAGTATTTGAAATTAGCATGATTTCTAAATGTCTAGTGACATATCAGGGCCATTTTACGATTAATTGAAATACATTTCCTACATACGGCTCCTTTAAGTTTTAAAGTGTAACTGCACCCTATTTTTTTTTTTTTGAGCTGTTGATTGATTGAAATTACTCATAAGTGGTGAACTACACTATTACCAGGGTTGATATTGACAAAAATCGTGTTTCCCTGAGAAAAGTAACATTTCGTAAGATTTTGTATTGGAGATATAGCTCTCCGCGCCCTCTACAGGTTGAAACATGCCATGGCATTTTGGCCCAAAATGCTATTGGAATGCTGACGTAGTCCTACACTTCTTTGGCGAGTCTCGTTACAAATTAGGAATGAAACGCCCCAACACCTGCTGCCCTGATTAGCCTACCTGTGATAAGCCATGTCTGCAGCACTCATTCCCAGATTGACACGAAATCACCATGGTTGATTGGCTGCAGCAGTGCTGCACTCCCTTCCAAATTTCAGAACGTCCCGCCCATTTTGAAAGCCTTTTTCAGAAATGTGAAGTGGGTGGAGTTATGGGGTGCAGTTACACTTTAATTAGGCTTGTAAAGTGAGTTAATTTTTTTAAATCAAAGGTGAATATATACTATTATAACATCAGAGAACACTGTAATATTCAATTCATCCATTCTATGTCCTTTTTAACATTTGCACAGCAGTTAGTGCATTTCTCAAAACAATTAGTGCAAACAGCACCACCTAGTGGATAACCTAGTGGACAACCTGCAAAAGCATGTCACTTGCTCTAAATGGATGGTCCATTCCTCAAAAGCAAGTATTCATGTCAATGAAACTGGCAGTGTCTTCAAAATGAGAAGTCTTGACATCATCAGGTACAAGATTGAATGGCTTTGTCATGTTTTCATTATGACAGTTTATTCTCTCAGAGTTTTCCAACACAAAAAAACACATTGCTGTAGTTAGGGGAATAAGTCAGTAAGACACTGAATACGTACTGTAGTGTTCACATTTTTACTGTTTATTGCAATTCTACAGCATTGTGACATAATTTGTCAACTAGTTCAACACTCAAACAATGAAATGAAGACTATTAGTGTTATTGGGAACGACTATTCAGCATCCATAAGTATAGTTCATTTTAACTGACATGACATAATCAAAGGACAATGTTCTAAAACAGCAGAAATCATGTGAAAGCAACTGATACATGCCCAAAAGCATTTGCAATTTGTTCAGAGGAAGGCGAAATTGCTACTATGATGTGCACAAATGACTAAATGTTGTGGAGGTTGAAGTAATAGTTATGAGAAGTTCCATTCTGATCTGAGAAAAGCACCAGAGCGACTGAGAAAAACTGTGTTGGAACTGTGCTTTTAGAACTGTTGTGCCCGATTGTGCCTTATAATGAGTGTCCTGAATGAACTGTGCTTTTAGAACTGTTGTGCCCGATTGTGCCTCATAATGAGTGTCCTGAATGAACTGTGCTTTTAGAACTGTTGTGCCCGATTGTGCCTTATAATCAGTGTCCTGAATGAACTGTGCTTTTAGAACTGTTGTGCCCGATTGTGCCTTATAATGAGTGTCCTGAATGAACTGTGCTTTTAGAACTGTTGTGCCCGATTGTGCCTTATAATGAGTGTCCTGAATGAACTGTGCTTTTAGAACTGTTGTGCCCGATTGTGCCTTATAATGAGTGTCCTGAATGAACTGTGCTTTTAGAACTGTTGTGCCCGATTGTGCCTTATAATGAGTGTCCTGAATGAACTGTGCTTTTAGAACTGTTGTGCCCGATTGTGCCTTATAATCAGTGTCCTGAATGAACTGTGCTTTTAGAACTGTTGTGCCCGATTGTGCCTTATAATCAGTGTCCTGAATGAACTGTGCTTTTAGAACTGTTGTGCCCGATTGTGCCTTATAATCAGTGTCCTGAATGAACTGTGCTTTTAGAACTGTTGTGCCCGATTGTGCCTCATAATGAGTGTCCTGATGGATTCCATTTCCCCCCGTAGGCCACCCCATTGGAGGAGGAGATATGAGATGAGCTGCTAACTGGAAGAGCAGTGAAAGGCCTCTTCAAGATGAGTTTCCCTGAGGAGCCACCAGGGGGAGCTACTGCGTCTGCCTGGGGAGAAGAGAACGTGGGGCCAGAGGGCGCTAATGAGCAGCAGAGGCCTTTGCCTGCTGGGGGGAGCGACCAGAAGATTGCTGCCAGCCTCCAACTGAGGGGAGACCAGCCAGATGAACCAGAGGAACTTGACAGGTAGGCTGACCTCAAACACTCACATCGGGTCTATTCAGTTACAGTCGCAGACCAGCCAACCTGTAGGCACTAAGTGTAGCAGTCACATTTTCACAAATACGCTGTTGTGAATTGTTACTTAAAAGTAGACAAAACCGAGCAGACATTCAACTTCCCTGGAGCATGCAATTTCATGCAAAGAGTAAGATAGAGAGAGAGAGAGTGATGAGACTGTGAGGGAGAATTATTGGCAAAGCATGTGGATTGGCAACTCTTCATGTTAATTTCTACACTATCTGCTGTTTCTAGTTAGTTCACTTGTGTGAGTACATCTTTTTTCAGGCTCAGTGGTACTCTTTAGTTTCTTTAAGGTTTGCAGATCTGAAGTCGGCTGAAAGAATTGAATAAAACACGTCAATTGGGTTAACCATTCAAAAAAAAACCCAGTGCATCTCAAAAATGCTCCTGTGTGTCTGTAGTGGTTTTATGTAGATAAACATCCTCACATGTGTCTGGGTTCATAGGTCAGAAAGGCGATCCTCTCCTGTGCCCAGTCTGATGTCCATGCAGAGTGACTGGTCCATGCAGAGTGACCGGTCCATGCAGAGTGACTGGTCCATGGAGGGTCCATGGAGATTCCGTGGAGAAGGACAAGAAAAGGCCACTAAGTAAGTAAACATTTACACTAAAATAATTGACACAGTTAATTATTATTATACATTGCAAAACATACAATCTTACTTAAAGAGACCCTATGCAACTTTTTCATAGTCATAAAATCACTTAGAAATTGTTGTTTTGCTTGACTGACCAGTTTTATCGAAAACAGTAATATTTCCTCCCGCCCCCAGTGTCCCTATCGTCCCTATCCGCTATTGCAACCTTGCAGTTTGTTTAGGAGACGATCGTTCCCTGTTTACATCTGGAAAGCTGAGACGCATAAAGAACAAGAAGAACCACGCTTGCTATTTATATATTTATATATAGCCTATATATGTATAAATATACACGCTAAAGCTGTCGGGGAAGCTCTGCAGAGAAATATGCAAGCATAAAACGAGCGAAAATGAAAAACGAAATGAAATCGCCAATCCTGCATAGTTTCTCTTTAAGCAATAAACCCTGAGAGGCCGTGGTTTATACTGTATATTAGAACAGCTAAGGGGTGTTGTTAGGCACGACGCAAAGTCTAAACCATGGAACCGAGTGGCGTATTGCTTTTCTAAAACGGTTACTACATTGATCTAATGGTATCCATTAAACAGTGTAGGGAAGCTTAATTAAGCAATAAGCCCCGATAGGCCGTGGGTTATACTGTATAATCGAAAAGCTAAGGGTACCGTGACAACGCATCGGGGACAGCGTTTAGAGTACCCTTCCGGTACCATGACAACGCATCAGGACAGCGTTTAGAGTACCCTTCCGGTACCATGACAACGCATCAGGACAGCGTTTAGAGTACCCTTCCGGTACCGTGACAACGCATCAGGGACAGCGTTTAGAGTACCCTTCCGGTACCGTGACAACGCATCAGGACAGCGTTTAGAGTACCCTTCCGGTACCATGACAACGCATCAGGACAGCGTTTAGAGTACCCTTCCGGTACCGTGACAACGCATCAGGGACAGCGTTTAGAGTACCCTTCCGGTACCGTGACAACGCATCAGGGACAGCGTTTAGAGTACCCTTCCCGGCCTTCCGGTACCCAACAGTGAAAGCAAAAGGTTGAAGACTCTTTACTCCCTTTAGGAAGTGTTGCCAGATCACAGCTAAGCACTCCTTTTCAGAGACAGAGTCATCTCCCTCAGCCCCATTCAACAGGCGAGATGCATAAGTGATCACATGTTCTCCATCAGTATCTTCCTGAGTTGATAAACAAACATCACTAGCATCAGTAGAGGCTTTGAGAGATCTGGACCATCAACCAAATAGTCCACACACTCTCTCTCATGACCTTATTCACAGTGACAACTTGCGTTGCCTAAATCAGAGGTGTATCTTACTACTTGTTCAGGAAATCGCGGATAGGCTGTTGACTTTAGGCTACAACTGAGCATGTCATCATTCATCCTATTCCATCACTAAAATCATGTTTGCAAAACTAATATGGTTTGAGCACTGAACAATCTCACAAAATCACAACAAGGACTCTTTTTCAGGGCTAGAATTAGCGGTTCAGCACCCCTAGAAATAGCCTAGCGCCGCCTGTACCCACTCTCACTCAAGTCATGTCATGTTGCGTAAATACAGCATATTTCATCTCTGTCCATGCAGTGAATCAGATGTGCAGCTGTGTGATGTTTGTCTAAGTCCAGCGGTGAAGAGCTGCCTGACCTGCATGGACTCCTACTGTATGAGCTGCATCAGACCGCACTACTGTGATCCAGACCTGCAGAGACACCAGCTGCAGGACCTCCAGCTACACGGGCATGATGCCACTGGGCAGGTGGGCACGGATAGAGACCAGGTGCAGATCAGTAGTCTGGGCAGGTGGGCACGGATAGAGACCAGGTGCAGATCAGTAGTCTGGGCAGGTGGGCACGGATAGAGGCCAGGTGCAGATCAGTAGTCTGGGCAGGTGGGCAGGTGCAGATCAGCAGTCTGGGCAGGTGGGCAGGTGCAGATCAGTAGTCTGGGCAGGTGGGCACGGATAGAGACCAGGTGCAGATCAGTAGTCTGGGCAGGTGGGCAGGTGCAGATCAGTAGTCTGGGCAGGAGAACCCTGTAGTGAATATGAACCATTACTCTTATTAACACAGTGATTATTATGTGTTACTGCAGGATCCCCACAAGCCATCCATCAACAAAGAGCGTATGTTGAATACAGTTCAATATATTACTTTTGTTATTATAAAAGAAAATCACTAAATGCTGAAAACTAAAAGGTCTCCTGTGTCTCCAGATGTTCCTCCACCTGGACAGATCCGGTTCCCCTCAGTGACACCAGACTCAGTTACTGTCAGCTGGTCACCACCAGAGGGCGCTGGAGCCCACAGCTACAGGGTGACCTGGAGAGGAGCCCAGAAAGAGCGCAGCTCCACAGTGGAAGGTCTGAAGATGGAGGTGACAGGGCTTCTTCCAGGACAGAAGTACCACTTCACTGTGGCCACCCTCACAGAAGATGGCCGCCAGAGCACATGTGTGGAGAGATTTGTCTACACAAGTGAGATCAATAGATCATTTCAATAATAGATGTTTAACTGACATTAGATCACACTGTAGTAGGAATCAGTCCAGATAGCACAAAGGAGTTCGCTATTATATTGCTGGGAGCAATTGTGTCATCTCAAAATATTAATGGTGACCAGACCTACACCCATGGAGTGTACTATAGTATATTGGGAGATTGCAACAAGACAAGGCTGGTTATTGCAAGAGTCTGTCAAATCAAGTCACTTTTATTTATATAGCATGTTTAAATACAACAGGAGTTAACCCAAAGTGCTTTACATTGGAAGAAGTCAGGTTTGGGCAGGACAGTTAACCCAAAGCAGTTGATCCAAAGCTGCTGCATTCTGGACCATCTGTAATTTGTGGTTGTTGGATTGCGTAAGACCTGTGTATAAAATATTGCAGTAATCAAGTCTGGAGGTAATAAAAGAATGTATAAGAATTTCAAGATCATTCTGTGATAAAAGGGATTTAAGATTCAATATTACTCTAAGTTGATAAAAAAAAAAACCACTCCTGACCATTCTATTGATTTGTTTATTAAAATTCAGAGAGCTATCCAGCATAACACCAAGATTCCTAACCACAGAGTGCAGGTTATTAGAGAGGGGACCAAGAGCACTGCTGAGGCTGGTGACATAGGAAGGGGGACCAAATATAATGACTTCAGTTTTGCTATCGTAGAGTTGTAAAAAAAAATGCATGCCATCCAAAATGTTATGTCATTGAAGTAGCCATACAGTTTGTTTAATGTGCATGTGGTCTGAGGGGAACTGGGAGGTAGATCTGAGTATCTCCAGCATAGCACTGGTACTGTATGGCATATCTGTCAAAGATACAACTCCGGGGCAGCATGTAGAGAGAGAAAATGAGGGGGCCAAGGATTGAACCTTGGGGGACCCCACATTTCATGGTGGCAGAGGAAGAGGAGTAATGTTTGTCTGTCTGATGCAATCTCTCATTCTATTGCGTTTCAGATCTAAGAGAGCGTCCAGATGAACTCCGAATAGTGCTGCTGGGGAAGACTGGAGTTGGGAAGAGCTCGACAGGAAACACCATCTTAGGGAGAGAAGTGTTTGAGGCTGAACCATCTGCTGAATCAATTACTAGCACGTGTCAGAGAGAGGTAGCTGAAGTCAATGGGAGGCAGATTAGAGTGATTGACACTCCAGGGTTGTTTGATACTGAGCTTAGTAATGAGGAGATCCAGAGAGAAATCTCTAACTGCATCTCGCTGGTACTACCGGGCCCACATGCATTCCTCCTGGTGATACCACTGGGACGGTTTACTTTAGAGGGCAGAGAGACAGTAACGTTCATTCGAAATACTTTTGGTGAAAACTCCATCAAGTATGCTATAGTGCTCTTCACAAGAGGAGATGATCTGAGGAACAAGTCCATTGAACAGTTCCTGGGACAATCTAGATTTCCTATTAGGAACCTCATTCAACAATGTGGTAACAGATACCACGTGTTTAACAACAACACCAGCGACCGTACTCAGGTTTCTGCTCTCCTGGATAAAATCAACAAAATGGTGGCAGCCAATGGAGGGGGCTATTACACTAGTTGGATGTTCCAGCAGCAGAACGAAATGGAGAGGAAGATGAAGGAGAGAGAGAAGGAACTGATGAGAGAAATGGAGGACATGAGAATGGAGAAGGAAGCTCTTCAGGCCAAATATGAAGCACAACTGGAGAGAATGAAGAAGAAAATGGAACAAGAGAGAAAGAATGCAGATGAAGAGAAAAGAAGAAGAGAAAAAGAGTTCAGGGAAAGAGAGCAGAAGGAAATAAGAAAATAGACATAGAAAGAAAGAAGAGGAGGGGAATGTGGAGCACATTTGGAAAGATCATTATGAGAGACTTAACCCAATGGAATCCTTAGAACCCAACTGATGCAGTATGTCAATAAACACTCCCATACTTCTCTGTTACATTGCTCTGCAAATATTAGTTGCAACAAGATGAGACCTATATTGCTTGATGGAGCAGAAGTGGGGCTTTCCAACGAGATTACTCACTTGTCTCTACGATCAAATATGCTACGTTTAGCGCACCCATTACTCTCATTTGAATTACTCATGAACCCGTAATTGGATAGATATGCCACGCATGTAAGATGACAGAGGAGATACAGGGCTATCAATTGATACCAAGTGCATCCTTCTGGGTTATACAACAAACAAAGTGATATAGCTCGACTTACCCCACGCTTTCGTGTGCCACGTTTATAATCCGGTTTTGAAAACGTAGCAAATTTCTGCATGGTATCCCTCAAGACTCATATTGCATCCCAATTTGTTTGACAAAGAAACACCTTTTTGCCTTTTTCATTGCAGTGCAACATCATGAGTGCACACACAGGCTAACGCGCAAACTTGGGTCAAGTCAGGTCAGATCAGTTTGTGTCACAAACATGGATCACAGAAAGGTCTTTTTTTCCTTTTGAAAGTATTTTTTGGGGCTTTTTATGCCTTTAATGTCAGGACAGTAGAGGACGACAGCAGCGAGTGAGAAGACAGTCAGCGTGGGATCCAGAAAGGACCAGGAGTCGAACCCATGTCGCCGGCGTATGGTGCAGGTGTACACAGCAAGTATTTCTGTAAATTGCTCACCCCCAAGATCCCCCTCCACCATGATTATTATATTGCCAGAAAAAAAACAATATCTAGCATGTGTGAATGGCGCTTACAATGACCAGGATAAATGCTTTTCAGTAAAGGTAGTGAGAACGTCCTTAAAATAGTCTAGGGCTGACGGGGTCAATAAACACATTGAGAGAATACAGCAAAGAAGAACTTGAGAGAGCGATAAAAAAAAGTCAAGTTTAAAACATGGAGAGAATTGAGAAAGCAGCTGAGCAGGAGAGACAACAAAACGAGAGAGGATATTAAAACAGAGATTGTGAGAATTGAACAAGAAAGACAAGCTGAAACAGAGAGAAGAAGAATTCAAAAACAGAGAACAACAGCTACAAACAGAAATTGAGCAAAAGGAGGACCAGGAGAGAAAGATTAGCCTAGAAATCTAGACGCCCCTAGCGGCAGCAAATGTAATTTGGCTGGCGGGGCAGTCTAGGCACGATCCATTGAGCCAGGGAGCTGAGAACCCCCAGCACCAGCGATCCAATCACAGGGCTTAACATAATGGTGACTGACATGCGACCAGAGGTTGCGACGGTAACGCATCCTGTTATTTGAAAACAAGAAGATGATTCGCTTAGCGCTATCCTATTGCGTGGAGAGGGAAGGTTAAGCATCCTGCTACTTGAAAACAAGAAGATGATTCGTTTAGCGTTATCCTATTGCGGGGAGGGAATTTGAAAGACAACTGTTTATCCCACCCCTCCGATTGAGCCCTGTCTACAGTGAGTGTCCAAACCCACATCTTGATGTGGGTCTGGCTCGTCAGGCTAGAGAAAGATGGCTGAGGAGAGGAAAGAAAAACAAGAAGAATGGAAGGAAAAATGAACGAAGAGAGAAAAGATCTGTTCACAGAGCACTGTTTGACACCAACAGTTATGGACTACACCGCCAAAAGACACGGCCCAGATATCATAGATGCAATGATCATGGATTTCAGCTCACAGAAAACACTTCCAGTTTGCCCTTTAAAACAGTTGCTCAGGGAGAGCAAATATGACAAATGCAAAGATTACACACACAGGATCCTTGTCTCCCCTTTCTCCCACCTTGGACTATTCTTGACCTTAACCATTAGAAACTGAAATGTGTCTGTCAAATGACAAATGATAATGTATCTGTGTTTGATATCATTTTTAATGTCTCAGTGCGAGAAGTAAAAGTTGTTGTGTCAGTTGTTATCTCAGTTGTAGAATTGTAAAATAAGTGTATAAATGTTGTTCTGTGGTCCAGGAGAAAAAGGTCTGTGTTCTGATAAAACACTCCCATCTCCCTTTGATGTTGATGAGAGATATCCTGTGGAGGTCTGTGGTCTTTTACATATACACATATGTATAGTGTCTATATGTTAATTTCTAGTTTGGAATGTTATCCAAGAAGATCCTGTTCTGACTGGATACTTTAGGGTAAGAATGAGGTAATTCTAAAAGTATTCCTGCTTCTCAGGATTCTCACTTCTGTGTAGGCAAATCTATGCTAAGCACTATTCCTGCTTCTCAGGAGTCTCACTTCTGTGTAGGCTAGGGGTGGCACGGTTTTTGAAAAATGCTCCGAACCGTGCGGTTCGCATGTCACGGTTCGGAGTGTGTTTTCGTCGTACGGTCCTACGGTTCAGGCTAGTTATGGCATGCGCAATTGATTCCCATATGTGACGACGTGTTTCCCTTACGTGCGAGAGTAGGAGTATGGAGTTTGAGTGCTGCGCGCAAGGTTTTAGAAATGGCAAGTGCGAGAGATCATCCCTAGCGTGGTCAAACTGATGCACCTGACCCTGCTCGGGTGGAAGCATGTTCTTCCGCAACTGTAGACTATGCGTGCAACTTTACCAAACAGTAGAAGTAAACTCATTCTCCTTGACCCGCGCTCAATGAACACCCGCCCTCGACATGCACATTAATCCAAATAGAACATTCACAATCGTGAACGCAATGACGCACAGAAGACGATTAGCTAAATTACTGTTAAAAACGGTTAGCATCAGACATTTGATAAAATCTCTTGCATTCAAGTTGACTGACCATCTCAATACCAATGTTTTCAACTCCAAGGCTTAAAAGGGCCTGTCCCAAGGAGAAAAAGTATTAGCTTACCTTGAAACTAAAACACATGTGGGGAAACTGAACAGTCCAACCAGTAGAGTATGATGAGCTTAGCCTGCTACTTTGTTTAGGCTACAATATTTTGAGGCTTCAGCCAGACAGCTGAATTTAAGAGGTGGAGTTATAGGCTAATGAATAGTAGGCTATAATCTGCATAAAGTTTGCTGTTATGAATATCAGACATGTCAGTAGGCCTATATAGAATGAATAAATAATTACATAATGTGTGTGTGTTTAAAATAAAGACAAGCTTTACATCTTTCACACTATATGAAAGGAGAGCGATAAAAAGGCGATGCAATGAAAAATATGGGTGGACGACCTTTTGTGCTGGTGCACCATCCCTGCCAAATAGCCTAAATGAAAAGATTGTTGAAATCATCAATATCTTCCCTCTTGCTTTATCAAAATCTCAACTGAAGCTTAAAGTTTCCTCAGACAATAATGTGCTTTATGTGAAGTCAAATTCAGTTTGTGCATTATTACATGATAACTATTCTCTAAATAGCCTACTCTAGCCTAATTGTGGATGATTAAGCTATGTGCTGAAATGTGTTTCTGGAGTGTTAAAGAGTAAAAGAAAAAATAACAACAAGAACCGCACCGAACCGAAAACCGTGACCCTAAACCGTGATACGAACCGAACCGTAGATTTTGTGAACCGTGCCACCCCTAGTGTAGGCACATCTAGGCCAGGTATGCTATTGTGACTATTAGGTCTATATTTGATTGATTGCTGAATTGTCTTTGATACTTTTTTTGTTGTCTGTGTCTTGAACATTGTTTGATTGTAAGATTATTCCTGTCATTACAATAAATTGTCATATTAATTGGTAATCTGTAACTTTCCTGGGCTTGTATTTCTGGAATGGAATTTGTTTAACCAGATACAAGCAGTGAATGTGGGAATTCACACTGCATAATGTATATTATGAGGACTTGTTAAACTCGTTAAAAGTGGATTAAGTTAAAAGTTATTTCAGTAAGATTGCTCCAACCCAATGTAGCATCGGAGTGTTAAAAGCCTGGGCCTGGAACAAAGAAACTGCTAAACATCACTGAACTGGGAAATACTGTTGATGGTGTTGGGTTGGATCCTTTATGATTAACAAATAAGCCTTATAGAGAGATCATCTTTTGAAATGTTATTGTTGATTGATCCTCCATAGCCAACAGTAATTACCTGGCTAGCCTTTATAGCACAACTGGAGTCAGATGGTTAAAAAATAATAAATAGTTTAACTGAATCCCATTGAAGCGGCTGACTGCAATATAAAGGTTTGAGATGCACAAAGGTTTTAAAGCTCATAGAAAAGTGATAATTTATTAACAAAAATAGTAAACAATAGTCACTGGCCATTCAAGCAGAACAATCAAACAAACCCATGTTAAAAATAAATAAAAAAAACTTATACTGCCAGCAATGTGCTTTATATACAAAACTTGATTTACTCTTGAAAGTGGCCCCTTTCTCGTTTTCCTCATACAATGTCGTACACAGATTTACTAAGGATCTTATAATGGTTTCACTGTCACATAAAAATCAGGATTCAGATAAAATGTGGTAAAATTGTGTATGATTTGTCTATTTCTTTTCCATATGGGTTGAAAGCTTGTCCCATAAAAGACCATTATAAGATCCTAGTAAATCTGTGTAACCTGAAACATATGAAACTTTGTAAACTGTAAGGGCTATATATGACATGTATGAGGAAAATGAGAAAGGGGCCACTTTCAAGAGTAAATCAACACATTGCTGGCAGTATAAGTTTTTTCCATTTCTTTTTCATATGGGAAGAGCAGGCCGCCAACTGGAGGCCTCAAGCGGCACGTCAGACACGAATGGCACACAAAATCAGTCAACAGCGCCTCCCCTGCCGAGGTCCCGTGACCTCGTTATATAGGGCGGCCCTGGCAGGTACATAGTCAGGAGGCTAATTCTGAAAAGGGCTTCCATTAAGACTTTTGCGGACATGTTTTGGTACAAGCTGTCACCCTGTTTTTTTAGTTAGAAGACATTAAGATAAGACAAGTAAGATGGTGGTTGTCAAGCTATAAAAAATTGTGTGACTTGTACAAGCAAATTCAGGCCATTTTTTTGGTTTCCTGCTCAACACAACATGCCAACAATAAATGTTGAATATCTCCACAACCACAAGGACCACATAGATATAAAATTGTATCGAATGAAAGCCAACACTCATGGGATGTCTGCTGAAGTGTCAAAATGAACATTTATTGTACAGTGTAAGAGACAACAGACAAAAAAACAATCTCCTCCTAAAGAGAAACAGTTTTCCAAGTGAATATCTGTTTGGAAACATAACAGTATTCCAAAACCTCTATCAATCAGTACCCCTATCTATGGGAATGAGTCAAGCCAAGTTTAAAGCTTGTAGGGAGAGACAGTGCAATGCTGCACAAGTTATAATACTTTAATGTTAAGGCAAAAATGTAGAACTGTAGATGGTGGTCTATGGTTCTGTTTGACTTCATTAATGTACCAGATTGTGACAAATTATATTTAATGGACATATCATATCACATATGAATTCTACCCAAACATAACTGCTCTCTCAATTCTTTAGGATTAGCTGTTAGTAACTAGTTAGTGGTAATAACTTTGGAATAGTCGTATGGCAAAGGTATGTTTTTCCCCATCCAAGCAGTGGTGCTCAATTATAGGCAGCCAACAGAAGGCACCAGGGGCAGACTGGTAAAAGATAAAATCGGCCCTGGCATTTAGGACCAGACTGGCCCACCTCATTCGCTATGACGCAAACATTTTCGGTCTCTTGAATGTGTACACAACTGAGCAACTCTTTTATGCATTAGCCTACGCCGGCAGAACCCAAGCGAAAGGGGTTGGTGCTTAACGATGTGCTTGGGCCAGCCAAATGTCAATCGGGCCGCTGATCAACTGTCTGGTTTATGGGCCGGTCAGAAACAATATAGTTAAAAAAAAGTGTTGGACTCAGGACTATCGGCCAAAATAGCACTGCAGCCCACTGGGAAAATGCTCGGTATGCCAGATGGCCAGTCCACCCCTGGAAGGCACATGAAGGATGGCATGCTTGTCCCCCAGCTTTTAACCACAACCTTTTTATTTTTACTACTCGCACAATGTATTTTTAGGCGCATAATGCGAATATACGCTCGCACTGTTCAGCCCTGACATCATAATAAGGAATTGACCTTAGAGGGCTACTCATCCATTTGGGGAATTACACTCATTTCCCACCTCCCCATGAGTTAAATATTTGTTTTTTGAGTCTGGCGATGACACTTTAAGCTCCAGCCTAGCACAGATCATCAAATCGAATTAGCCAATTGGCATCTCGCCTTCTAGCATCACATTTAAAAGTGACTAAGATTTCCAGTAATTTTTCTATTTGAAGGAGTTCAATTTTAATTTGAAGATTTCCAGTATTCTATTTGAAAGAGAGTTAAATAAGTGTAATTCCCCAAATGGTGGAATATCCCTTTAAAGACAATGTTGTCACATACTGTACAGTGAGGAGCATATGTATTTGATACTATGCTAAAACAGGAATATAAAATCATCATTTGACAATTGATCTTAATGCCTTAATTCAAAATATGAGTAAAAGTCAAACCACCAAGGACACCAATTTTCTTTGTGATTGAAGAATGTATCGTAAATATATATATATTTTTTTTTCTTAAATGCTAGGGGAAGGAAGTATTTGACCCCCCTATGTAAACCTATGGGAATTTAACACATAGGGTTAACAGAGGGGCAGGCAGATTTTTATTTTTAAAGGCCAGCTATTTCATGGATCCAGGATATTATGCATCCCGATAAAATTCCCTGTCCTTTGGAATTGAAATAGGCCCACATCATCACATACCCTTCACCATAGCTAGAGATTGGCATGGTGCTTTTTCCAGAAGGCCTATTAGCCTGTTTGATGCTAATTGAGCTCAATGAGCACCACTAAAAATACACATATAGAACAACACTGTACAGAGCAACACTGCCACCCACCTGGATAGGACAGTCTTGTGCACTCGAGCTCTAGAGTCTTTGGTGCTGGTATTTGTGGATCTGTGCAACGTTCACGCAAAGAATGTCTCAAAAATAGAGGAATGCGTGCGCTGGTGATCCACGAATGCGAAATCACATTTTACAAAGGCAATTTTCAGTTTGACAAATTCCAAAATATTTAAAAATACACATCTACATTTGTAAAAATAAATATACAAGTGATAAATGGATTTTTTTTATTTCTTACATTTTTATTTGTATTATTTGTGGATATCAAAACAGGCATACAAATCAAGCAATACTTGTGTATCACCCTCTGCACTTTTACAAATGTTACTGGCACAAATTGATCTCCACAGATGTGGCAGCTGACGCTATCGCAGCACAGCTCTCCTCTGTGAGGGAACAGGACTGCAGCCTGGAGAAACACAACACATGATCACATATCATTAATACACACACACACAGACTCTTCCCCAACACACTGCATTTTATCATCATGCACTCATCAGAGGGGGGCACTGCCACACACATACTCGTATTTGAACAATGTGTAGTGTCACACATATCAAGGGATATTACACACACACACACACACACACACACTCACTCCACTCATCAGTGGGCTCTACCCACACACACACACACATATCTGTTGCTGTGTGTTCAGTCTCACCCTAGTTTCTCCAGTTTGCAGTTGGGATTCTTGAGGAGCTCTGAGAGATGCTGAACACCTGCATCATGAAGCTGATTGTAACTCAGGTCCAGCTCCTTCAAACTGCAGGAGTTTGATGTGGCAGCTGACGCTATCGCAGCACAGCTCTTCTCTGTGAGGGAACAACTATACAGCCTGGAGAACACAACACATGATGACATATCTGATTATTATGACAGCTGCACAGCGAAGCGGTCATATAGGTTTAGTCATTTTTTTTTTCTGTGTGAGCCAAATTTCCATGAAGGATTTCCGGGAGACTGAAAGACTGGAGGGCACGAAACGTGATGGGCATGTAGCCCCACATGGATAGCATGTGGCCATTGTTTTGTCTGTCTTGTATGTCTCGGTGTCATGGGTACGCTGGCCATTAAGTCTTGTATTCTCGTTGTCATGGGTACGCTGGCCATTAAGTGTTGTATGTCTCGGTGTCATGGGTACGCTGGCCATTAAGTCTTGTATGTCTCGGTGTCATGGGTACGCTGGCGATCAAGTCGCTCCGTCCGGCATCTTTTGTCGTGTCATGTTGTTATTTTGTACATTTGTTTGTTCATGTCTTGATGTCACAGGTACGCTGGTGACTACCGCTCTGTCCAGAATCTTTTGTGTTTGTGTCAATGTCTTGTGTGTGCATATTATTGCACTAAAATATTTATTTTTTTCTTGGCTTCATTGAAAATGAGGGCTACCCTCAATGACCCTCTGAGAATGAATAACGGTTGAATGAATGAATGAATGAATGAATCTTGAGAACTGTAGGGCCTAGGAAGACCACCCTTGTTTTGGTATGTTGGTCTTAAGGGGCCGTGTCATCTTATCCTGTAACCACTCATTTCATGTATAGCGCCACCTAGTCAAAAATGAAAAAGCAACAATGAAGTGTTGTAATCGCAGGTATCTCTGGCTGACATGGTGGAAACTGCACAATGAAGTGTTGTAATCGCAGGTATCTCTGGCTGACATGGTGGAAACTGCACACAACTGGAAGTGTAGGACCATTATGACACCCTCTGAATGCATGCCAAGTTTCGCTGTGCGACGTCATAATTATGTGTACATTTAGTACACAAACTGGTACACACACACACACACACACACACACACACACACACACATCAAGGGTTATTACACACACACACAAACACACACACACACACACACACACTCACTCACTTACAGTATCAGTGGGTTCTCCCCACACACACGTGTGTTCAGACTCACTTTAGTGTCTCCAGTTTGCAGTGGGGATTCTTGAGGAGCTCTGAGAGATGCTGAACACCTGCATCATGAAGCTGATTGTAACTCAGGTTCAGCTCCTTCAAACTGCAGGAGTTTGATGTGGCAGCTGACGCTATCGCAGCACAGCTCTCCTCTGTGAGGGAACACCAGCTCAGCCTGGAGAAACATAACACATGATGACATATCTGATTATTACACTCACATACTGTACCCCTAACTATACTTGAATTTCCCCTTGGGGATTAATAAAGTATCTATCTATCTATCATCTATACAACACACACACACAGTACACAAGACTGTACAAAGACATTCCCTTAATTGCTGAGAAGACAGAAATACAGATGGAAAGACACAGTATATCACAGTGCAAACCTCTACCAATGTAACACACACACACAGCTGCCGGAGACATTCACTTAATTGCAGAGAAAACAGAGAAACACATACACAGGGTATCATAGTGCAAAACACAATCAATGTAACACACACACACACACACACACACACACACACACACACACTCCATTCAATCATCAGTGAGTTCTCCCCCCACACACAGATCTGTTGTTGTGTGTTCAGACTAACTTTAATTGCTCCAGTTTGCAGTGGGGATTCTTGAGGAGCTCTGAGAGATGCTGAACTCCTGCATCATGAAGTTCATTGTAACTCAGGTTCAGCTCCTTCAAACTGCAGGAGTTTGATGTGGCAGCTGACGCTATCGCAGCACAGCTCTCCTCTGTGAGGGAACACCAGCTCAGCCTGGAGAAACATAACACATGATGACATATCATATGGTGTGTGTGTATGGCTGTAACAAACACTTCAGCTGATCATGAAAGCTGGTATTTTAGCACACCGTAATCTTTAGTAAAGTCATTCATTTCAGTCATTTTTGGTGGATTAACACATGTCAACCAAGATTAGAGACCTTCTTTTACTGACACTTAGAAGATTTCTTCTATCTTGAACAATGTTGTTTGTCACGTAATGTTTGAGAAACTAGCTGTAATTTTGGTTAGCACCAGAAAAGGCTGCATTGGCTTATGTCCCTTTGGCGTCGTCTGGATAAAATTCATCCCCGTGTTTCATGACTCCTAACCTTATGTCAAGTACTCGTAAAATATATTTTATTGTGAAACAAACCTGTTAATCAGCAGTAAGATGTAGCACAATATACAGTTGTTTGCAGCTAAGTTGCTTAGCTTGTTTGTCTGACAAATATAACGTTACCTGAAGACTCTTGATCACCGATGGTGTAACATGATTTGTGATAAATGTGTTTAAGTACTGTGTAGCTTTGAGGCAGGCAGATTGCCTTCTTAGATTTCCCGTCATGGGATCAAAAAAGTATATATGTGACCCTGCAAAGAGAAACCAGTCGCTTTGATAAAATTTACAAAATTACTGTGCTCACACGAACGGCCATAATATAAGCTTTCAAACGATATGCTTATATAGAGTATTACACAAACTATCGCTAAGATCGATAAGAAGTTTGTTTATTGTGGATTTTCTCAAAATAGAATCAAGCGCAAAGCGACTAATTCAGCTTTGCAGGGTCACATATACTTATACTTATTTGAACAATGAATTAGTGTCTCCCACACACACACACACACACACACACACACTCCATTCACTCATCAGTGGGTTCTCCCCCCACACATAGATCTGTTGTTGTGTGTTCAGACTCACTTTAGTGTCTCCAGTTTGCAGTGGGGATTCTTGAGGAGTTCTGAGAGATGCTGAACTCCTGCATCATGAAGTTCATTCCTACTCAGGTCCAGCTCCTTTAGACTGCAGGAGTTTGATGTGGCAGCTGACGCTATCGCAGCACAGCTCTTCTCTGTGAGGGAACACTTAATCAGCCTGGAAACACAACACACGATGACATATCTGATTATTATACTCACATACTGTACCTCTAACTATACAACACACACACACACACACACACACACACACACACACACACACACACATTCCCATAATGGCTGAGAAGGAAAACACACACACACACACACACACAGACACACACACACACACACACGTAGGGTATCACAATGCAAACCTCTAGCCATGTAAGACAAAATGATTGACCACGATACTATACTAGATAAAGTATCACGGTTCCGGGTATTATCGCGATACCGTGGCCTTTTTTTTTATTATTATTTTTATGAACTGCAATATATTTGTACCAGCTATAAATACTTATTAATTACTTATAACGTTGTTTGGTGCATGATAAACATAATACTGGGGAAGTAAGAATTAGACTGAAACAAATATTTTTATGAATAACATTTATTAAAAAGTTAAAACTGAAAAAAACAAACATCCACTGGCCTTTTCTCTGCATTTGTGTGTCTAGTCAAACTAGTATTTAACTTAAAGGCCAAAACTTACAAACTTAATTTAACACATAGGGTTAACATAGGGGCAGGCAGATTTTTATTTTTAAGGCCAGCTATTTCATGGATCCAGGATATTATGCATCCTGATAAAGCTCCCTTGGCCGTTGGAATTAAAATAGCCCTAAATCATCACATACCCTTCACCATAGCTAGAGATTGGCATGGTCCTTTTTCCAGTAGGCCTATTAGCCTGTTTGATGCTCATTGAGCTCAATGCAAATCAAAAAAGGAAAGCGACACAGGGTGGCGCTGTAGGCTAACTCCGCTATTAGATCTGCAAGCATATCGAGCAGAGAGTTAGCAAAACGTACAGGAATTTGCCACTGGTGTATTATTTGTTCCTAAAAGCTGCTTATTGTGTATTTTCAGGTGAGTCTCTGACTATGAAAGGAAGCAGAACTAACTTGTTGATAACCTTGACCTGTTCAAGCGGATTTAGTACACTGTTACATGTTTTGTTTGAGTGGTGATGTATTACTTGTTCCTAAAAGCTGCTTACTGTGTATTTTCAGACTGAAAATAAATATGTGGCACTGAAGAATATATTGTCTCGTCACTGTGTGTGCAACATACCAACATACACAGATCCAGCATACAACATCTATTACACTTGCAAGTTGTACATCTAACTAAACACACACACACACACACACACACACACACACACACACACACACACACACACTCACACTCCATTCAGATCACAGATCTGTTGTTGTGTGTTCAGACTCACTTAAGCATCTCCAGTTTGCAGTGGGGATTATTCAGGAGCTCTGAGAGATGCTGAACTCCTGCATCATGAAGCTGATTGTAACTCAGGATCAGCTCCTTCAAACTGCAGGAGTTTGATGTGGCAGCTGACGCTATCGCAGCACAGCTCTCCTCTGTGAGGGAACACCAGCTCAGCCTGGAGAAACATAACACATATCTGATTATTACACTCACATACTGTACCTCTAACTATACAACACACACACACACACACACACACACACACTGGCTCTGTTTGAGACGGAAGGCAGCTGCCTACTGCTGCCTAACAGAGCGCTCTCTCACTAGGCATGACTTATGTGGTAACCGAGTCCATATTTGATATTCACTTTTATTATAAGACGACGTAACAAGGAACAGTATTATCTTGCAGCTTCTAGCTACTGCCTACTGCTGCCTATGGAGCGCTCTCTCACTAGACATGACTAGAAGGCAGCAGTTTTTCCAACAGAGCCACAATACACATATATACACAAACACACACTCACTCACCCCCCTCACTCATCAGTGGGTTCTCCCCCCCCTACACACACACACACACACACACACACACACACACTCACTCCATTTACTCATCAGTGGGTTCTCCCCCCACACACAGACCTGTTGTATGTTCAGACTCACTCTAGTTTCTCCAGCTTGTGGGAGTTCTTGAGGAGCTCTGAGAGATGCTGAACTCCTGCATCACAAAAGCCGTCCCAACATGGGGAGTTAGTATGTGCGACATTACATTTGACATTACATTTGGCTGACGCTTTTTAACCAAACACACACATCAAGGTGTTCTGCACTTTCATCCTTGGAACAAGAGAAACACACAACAGTTTCATCGCTTTCATCTCAAACAGTCTATAGTCATTTACAGAATAGAAGTGAAACACTGTTTTTGAATCAGGGCATAATACACATAACGCACGTAAACTTGATGAAATCTAGGTGCCATTTGTAGTTCAACCACTACAACCACTATATGGAGTCCTAGTTCAAACAGTGGACACTACAACCACTAATATGGAGCCCTAGTTCAAACAGTAGACACTACAACCACTAATATGGAGCCCTAGTTCAAACAGTAGACACTACAACCACTAATATGGAGCCCTAGTTCAAACACTACAACCACTAATATGGAGCCCTAGTTCAACCACTACAACCACTAATATGGAGCCCTAGTTCAAACACTACAACCACTAATATGGAGCCCTAGTTCAAACAGTACACACTACAACCACTAATATGGAGCCCTACTGTAGTTCAACCACTACAACCACTAATATGGAGCCCTAGTTCAAACACTACAACCACTAATATGGAGCCCTAGTTCAAACACTACAACCACTAATATGGAGCCCTAGTTCAAACAGTACAACCACTAATATGGAGCCCTAGTTCAAACAGTAGACACTACAACCACTAATATGGAGCCCTAGTTCAAACAGTAGACACTACAACCACTAATATGGAGCCCTAGTTCAAACAGTACAACCACTAATGTGGAGCCCTAGTTCAAACAGTAGACACTACAACCACTAATATGGAGCCCTAGTTCAAACACTACAACCACTAATATGGAGCCCTAGTTCAAACAGTAGACACTACAACCACTAATATGGCGCCCTAGTTCTAACAGTAGACACTACAACCACTAATATGGAGCCCTAGTTCAAACAGTACAACCACTAATATGGAGCCCTAGTTCAACCACTACAACCACTAATATGGAGCCCTAGTTCAAACAGTAGCCACTACAACCACTAATATGGAGCCCTACTGTAGTTCAAACACTACAACCACTAATATGGAGCCCTAGTTCAAACACTACAACCACTAATATGGAGTCCTAGTTCAACCACTACAACCACTAATATGGAGCCCTAGTTCTGTTCAAACTTTTCATTCACAAAAAAAAAAAAAGCAAAATAATAGCATAGTTGACCCTACAGTCAAGTTATCAATCCCTTGGCTACTTGTTGTCTCTGCATTTCCTAATCTCGTCGGCGGGACAAACTGACTGACTGTTCAATTATACTGTAGTGCTAATTCCGACATTCCTAACCCTGCTCACAAGTGCCACATGGTGGTTGTTTGGGTCATTGCAGCTTCACTGGGGAAAAATAAATAAAATATGTGTGATTGACGCGTGAAACCGGCCAATTAAAAGTGGTGCCCACTGTAATAAATGTTTGATAAGAAACATCCCCCAGACTTACCCAATGTACCTTCCTCTGTCTTCATTCCAGTCTCCAGCTTCTCTTGCTGCTGGAACATGTAATAACCTCCTCCATTTGCTGCCACCATGTTGTCTATCTTCTCCAGGAGAGCAGAGACTTGACTACGGTCTAGGGTCTCATTGTTGTTAAACACATGGTATCTGTCACCACATTGTTTAATGACGTTCCGAAGAGAAAATGTTGGCTTCCCCAGGTAGTGTTCAATGGGCTTGTTCTTCAGATCATCTCCTTTAGTGAAGAGCACAATAGCATACTTGATGAAGTTATCACCGAAAGCTTCTTGAATGATCTCTACTGCTAGACGCTCCTCTGGAGTAAAGCGTCCCACTGGTATCACCAAGAGGAACACGTGTGGACCTGGTAGTACCAGTGAGATGCAGTTAGAGATTTCTTTATTTGTGTGTTCATTATCACGCTCAGTATCAAACAACCCTGGAGTGTCAATCACTGTAATGTGCCTCCCATTGACTTCAGCTGTCTCTCTCTGACATGCCCCAGTAACCGATTCAGCAGATAGTTCTGCCCTGAACATTTCTCTCCCTAAGATGGTGTTTCCTGTCGAGCTCTTCCCAACTCCAGTCTTCCCCAGCAGCACTATCCGGAGTTCTGGAGAACACTCTGTAAAAAAAAGGAAAAGACAGACCTGTCCAATTGATCAAACCATACAGTAAAAAAAAGTAATATCTCTAGCTCTAAATACATTTGATGGGATCTAAAATTAACAGTAAATTACTGCAATAGTAAACTCAATATCATGTTTTTCCAAATTTTTTGTGACATGTTTTGAAAGATGAATCACATTATTTTGTGTCATATACTGTGATATCACATCAAATATAAATTATTATACAACCTATTTCCATTAAAAAACTAATACAGCACATTTCTGTAAATGTAAGCATTATTATTCATAATACAACATTTATTTACCATATTTCTAGGTAATTTCATTTTTTTTAATGTGAAAATGTTTCTAATTAAACACTGAAAAACAACATGAAAATAAGGCAAAATCTTGTTAAAATTACAACTACAAAAAGTATTTTAATTATGGAAAATAATGTGAAAGTAATTTTCTGTTATTTCACAGTATTTTTTGGCGCCCCAGCTGCCGGAAATTTACTGTTTTTTTAAGATGTTTAAGAAGTGCATGTTATGTTACAATTACTTAAAACAGTCTGTTTTTTTAATGAAACACAACCTTATTGTGTTCAAATGGTCATTCCAATTGAGTTATCAATATTTCTAATTGAATCAGTTTTCTGAACTGCATCATAGCTCATTGCCACAAAGTAATTGGCCAAGTTTCAACTTTCTGCTTGATGCTCTGGTCACTAAGCTGAAGGAGCATTTATTCTGATATCTTGATATCACTCCAGAAAATAAAATATTTTGGGCCAGATCCGCATGAAAGCCTTTAGATCTGTCTGCAGCGGACACACAATATCTGACTCTGGGCCAGATGTGCACCTGATAGAGGGTTCAGCTCTGCTAGCAATGCTGTTTACATGCTGTTTACATGTTATTAGTGGGCTTGATCCAGCAAGAACATGTTGTAGTGCAGTTAATCTGTATACCTTTGGGGATTGAAGAACATGTTGTAGTGCACTTAATCTGTATACCTTTGGGGATTGAAGAACATGTTGTAGTGCACTTAATCTGTATACCTGATGTTGGCCCAGGCTGAGACAGGGAGTCCATGCTGAGTCAGATCCCCCTCAGGCTGACTGGCCATGCTGGGACGAGGAGATGTGGCACATGTCTTGTGGACGCCTCTAGGACTCCATACTCTGCACATACAATACATACATGTATGAGTAATTATTGGATTGGTTGTGAGTAGGCATGTTACTGAGGAAAACTGCTGGATTTACTTTATTTTATTGTGTCAGTTGCACATAAATGTTTTTGCTCAGAGTTCTGCATGTCTCAAAGATATTTCAGTCTGGATGAAAAAATTTACATCTTCAGCTCTCCAAACTGTATACCCCTAGAAACATTTCTTAAGTACCTTTAAGTAAATGCACAATTTAGAATATAACACACATGCTTGAACCGTCGGTTGACACCTGAACATTACCTCAACCAGACATCTGCATGAAAACATTGAGCCTAATTCACAAGAGAAATGCACACGGCAGTGGGTTACTGACATATGAAAATAAAAATAATCAAATGATTTATTACAAGAACCTAGACCTAGTATCCGACCCAGTTTTCAGCTTAGAACCTAGACGTATCCGACCCAGTTTTCAGCTTAGAACCTAGACGTATCCAACCCAGTTTTCAGCTTAGAAGCGTTTCAATAATTATAGGTAAATTGACCAAGGCACTTTTCCAAAAAAAAGTTTTAAAGAAGCTTTAATACGTAGGCTTAATCACGAGTGGTGCACAGTCATTTACCAGCTAAAGAAAAATCTACTTGGCTACCCAAATGAGAAATGGTACATTTAAATGTAGGCATTGTAAAATGTGGTATCTAAGGCTAAAGGGTTCACCTACCCGGTAACACTACATACATTTACTACTAACCATTTAATAAATTGTAAGAGCACATGTCATATATATTGCCAAAAGTATTGGGTCACCTGCCTTGACCCCCATATGAACTTCAGTCACATTCTATTCTTAATCCATAGGGTTTAATACGACAATGGTCCACCCTTTGCAGCTACAACAGCTTCAACTCTTCTGGGAAGGCTTTTCACAAGGTTTAAGAGTGTTTTAATGGACATTTTTGACCATTCTTCCAGAGGCGCATTTGTGAGGTTATACACTGATGTTGGACAAGGCGACTGGCTCTCAGTCTTTGCTCTAATTTTTCCCAAAGGCATTCTATTGGGTTGAGGTCAGGACTCTGTGCAGACCAGTCAAGTTCATCCATTTGACTGGCCACATGCAGCAACTGTCAGTTTCTCAGGCTTTAAGCATAGAACCTGGCTCTCTGAAGACTACATATCCTGTTTAACTGTTTCCTCTGCCCAACTGATTCAGAATAAAAGTCCTCACTGCAATAATTAGCATTAGCATTAGAATTGTTATCATAGATGGCATTTTTAACATAACTGCTAGCATTATCATTAGCTAAGCTAGCTATCCAACCAGATTAGCATGGTTAACATTGTTAGCAAAACTGCTAGGAAACATTAGCTAAGTTAGCTAAGCAACCTGATTAGCATATTAGCTTTATTAGCATAATTCCTAGGAAAAATGAGCGAAGCATTAAACACCTATTAAACTATATGCCTATCACCATCCATTTACAATGATATACTTCTGTCAACATCAATCTAAACCAAAATATATCTGTCTATCAACATTCACTAAAATGTCTTTCTATCAACAGCTTTTAAGCTATCCATATTCAATTTTTAAACTGTCTACCTTCACACTATCAACTTTCATTACAGTAAACAATGGAACCACTATGTCTACCCTAGCAACACCTTATCTACATTATCTATCTACATTTTTCTCATTTTCATGCACTGGTAATTCCTAGGAATCATTTCTAGTTTACATAGCAGTCACATTATAAAGGTCTACCGGGGAAAATCTTGCTTTCATAAATGATATCTAACAAAAGCATAGCATCACTGACAATGTGTTCAATTAGCTGCTAGATGAAGCACTCTCCTTCACCAACCTGTGAGCTGTTGCACACTCAAGTGGTCGTCTCATCTGCTGATCTGCAACCGGAGTCCTGCACCGCTAGCCCTGGTCCTCTTGCTTTAATCCTTTCATTTTCTAATATATCTGTATATCGTTTCTTATATCTGTAACCATATGCCTTTCTTCAGAGAATTAGAAAGCCGCCATCAGATGCAACAATCATAAAACATGTTCCCTATTTCTCCGTGCGAATGCAAATGGCCTGGCGACGCCCATGTCTCAATGAGACCAGTTGGTGCAGATTAATTCCCCTAAAGCATCATGGCGCCAAGCATGTTGTTGGGGCTGTTTTAGTTCAGTTTAGTTTCGTACAGTTCAGTTGGACTGCCTGAAGCTACAGTACCCTCCAGAATGATTGGCACCCTTGGTAAAGTTGACTGAAAACAGGTATAAAAAAAACAATCTTTTGGGGATTTATTGTGCTCCTACAATGAAAATGAGGAAAAATTCATTCTGGAAGGGAAGCACATTTATTCTGAGAAAAAGGAAAATCTCATAAAAAAATAAATATTTTTAACAAAATCACATTGCTTACACTTATTGGCATCCCTGAAAAATCTTATGTACAAAATCCAACAGAAGCATTTTCCTATCTAATTGCAACACATGTAAGTAAATCAGAGTGTCTGTGAACTTTCAGAAGTAGTTAGTGACATTGTTTTGATTACATGGTATGAAATAAAGTCACTCAGAAGCTAAATCCAATTGCACACTGTTCCCACTTTGGCCAAATCAAATGCTTGACATGTTTTGAAATCTGTTATCCTGTAGAATTCTTTCATTTATGACATATAATGATTAAAACACATGCACTTATGTCTTAGTTAGGGTGTGGATACACACTTTATAAACCCCTTCCGAATACTACAATTCATGACTAACTCAAAAGTTACAAGTGCTAAGTTAAGGGTATTTTGTGAGCTCATCTAAAGTGAGGATTTTCTTTCTTTTTTTCTTTTCTTATTCCTTTATCATTTAGCAGACACTTTTATCCCAAGTGACTTAAACATGTCTGTTAAATGAAAGGCCAAGGGTAGAACGGTGAAAGCCAGACTTAAACATGTGAGTTAAATGAAAGGCCAAGGGTAGAACGGTGAAAGCCAGACTTAAACATGTGAGTTAAATAAGCCAGGGATCGGATGGACAGCCTCTCGGGCTACTGCATGCTAGCTCAGCTCTTTATTCAGCTCTCCCACTTCAGAAACAAACTTCTGCGGTGAGAGAAGGGTCCACTTCTCTAGAGTAATTGCTGAAAACAATGGAAACTCTAGGATGTTGTTATTGGTATAACATGGTAACATACTGTAGATAACAAGTTTGATAGTACAATCAAAAACAGATTTTCTTAGCACTATTACTCAGTCTGAGCTTAGCTAAATCATAACTCCATTATAGACCAGCTCCTCAACATGCTCTGGATCCAGTCCTAGATTCCACTAATCGTATATAATAGCTTGGCTCCCTTTATCTCGACAAATCTGTACATGTTGCACTTGGACTCACGTTATGCTGAAATTCTTATTACACAACTGTGAAATATACCAACATCCTTAATACTGCACCAAGTTACAATATTTGTAGAAAAAAAATATATATAAATTACATGTTTCTTTGTGCTTTTAAGGTTATATCAATAAAAGCTTTAAGACATTAATATATGTTTGGCATTATGGCAAAATGGTTGTTTCTTCACACTCTGATGGTATATACTGTAGGTGATTGTGGATATTTAAACACAACAAAGCACCACACAGCACCTTTTGGGACAATAGTTCAATAGAGTGCTGTCATGCTGGGATGTCTACACTTGTAGTCATCTCAACTCATGCAGTGACTCCTTTCAGCCTGTAGAGGGAGTCAAAGTCTTCAGTGCTGCACAGTAGTTGCTACCACAATCTCTGAACTCTGGCCTTTAGTCAAATGTTAGTGTCTCTTAATGAAGATAAACAGAAAAAACATTTATGGAGATGGTCAGATCAGTAGCTAAGGGAGAGAACAAGAGATAATATGACATGTAATTTTGACATGAAGCTTTATGTAATTGGTGTTACGTAATTGGAATGGTAAATCAGTGGTCTTCATTAATAGGGAGCTCTAACTGGTGCAAGAGGCTGCAGCATCCAAACCTCATTTGGGTCCAATTGCCCAGGAAGACACTGGCTCTAATCTGACCTGCTGTCATTTCCCGATCCCACCCCATCTCGCTCTCTCCTGTCTCTCTCTCTCTCTCTCTCTCTCTCTCTCTCTCTCTCTCTCTCTCTCTATATATATATATATATATATATATATATATATATATACATACTGTATATATCCATCTCTCTCTCTCTCTCTCTCTCTCGCTCTCCCATAGCTTCCTGCAACTCTTCGCTGTAATACTGGAGTAGTCGAAAGCACCTTGAGTACACTGTGTTCTTAAGTTCACTCAACTGCATGAACAGATGCATACTCAATGATTAATGAAGCTACTGTATTTGGATGTCTGACAGCTGGGTCTAATCGCTAGACAGATGAACAGAGTGATGCAGATCATTAGTAGTGATGCAGTTTATAGTTTCGACTTTATCCTCAACTGGTTTATAGTTTCGACTTGTATATCCTCCACTGGTGTAGGAGTATGGAATCTGTTGATGTCTCAGTGAGTTGGTGCTGTTCTGCACTATACATGAAATGCCATAGGGTGGTGCAGAGGCGTCAATGGAAAATGCATGTTGTTGATTCTATTGTACAGTGTCTTCCTAATAAATGGACAATCATATCATATCATCAGCATAATCTATTTTATTTCGTTGGTATATTGATCAGATTGAGTTAGCATGAACATTTCCACTCATGTTCCCAGATAAGGGAATGACTTTGGGATGCATCATGTATGACATACTGTATGCTTTGATATGTTAAAGGAGCACTATGTTTAACTAAATTAATGTAAGTCAGTGTTTATCAATATACATGTCTCCTGTTCTTGGCAAATTGTCAGGATTGGTATCTTTGTTATGAGGTCAGGTGGCATACCTGAGACACAGGTGTAGGTAGGGCCGTCACAACCAGATGTGCAAAGCAGGCAACTGCAGAGGGCGCTGAGCTGTCAGTGAATAGTATGCATTTAGTATTCTTAGCATATAGCAAGTTTATTTATGTAACACATTTCACACACACGGCTAATGCAATGTGCATTGCAGGAACAAAATCAAAGAGAGATAGACCATAACAGTATGAAAGGAAAAAAGTAAAATACAGGACATAGAATAATTAAAAGACATAAAACACAACATAGAATGATTGAAAACGACAAATGACTGGAACACAATCAGCTTAACCCTATGCTCTGTCATACCTCAAGTGGCTGTTGTGTTAGGTATAGCTGAGACAAGCTAACCAAAACAAAACCTGGAAAATCCTTCATCATCAGACAGTTTCTGGAGAGGCGGAACGTGCTGTGCGTACAGTTAAAGGTCCCCCCCAGAAAGGAAAAGACCCTTATTTAGCCCTCATCAGTGTTGGGGAGTAACGGAATACATGAACAGGTGTGATGTGGCAACTGGCTTCCTATGTCAACTGGCTTCCTTGATGACGTTCCACGATTGATGACGTTTCTTCGACAGATGTGGCACCTTGATTTGTCAACTTTCTGATATAAACAGGAGACGAACGAATACAAATATGCATGACATCTTTAAATGTCAAAATTGGTTGTAGTAGGCTACGTGCACTGGATCATGAATATGCCATTGAAAAATTAATACCTAAATAAAGTAATTATAACTCCACGTGGGATTCGAACCAGCAATAAACTAGGCTGCAAGATTGACAGTCTGTCACTCATCTGTTCACGCCACAAACTATCCATTGAACAATGATGACGTGCAGGTTACTTGACTTATACCATGTATATCATGATTGTAGCAAGTTAACACGGTTGATCATGTTATCTGGCTACCGAGTTATCTTGCTACCTTTACCCAAATTCGAACAGTTCCTGTCTGCTTAAAGAGGCGTGTCGCAAAGACGTCATAGTGGGATATCGATCTCTGTCCGATTGGCAAGAAGTTCAGTTCGAATGTTAACAGGTCTGCTTAAAGGGGGATTTAGCTCCCCTCCCCTTTGCGAAGACAGAACGCGGAACTGATCGAACGTTTGCGCCTCTCGCTCCGCTTTAACCCTCTCTGATTATACATGTACTGTATGTTCTCCCCCAGACACCTTTAGAACTGCAGTCATTTCATATTTCTAATTATGACCAAAATATTTGGGTTGACCAAAACCACTGTTGTCTGCCTTTCTCTTTATGTACGGTCTCGAGCTGGCCGTAACAATTGATTTGTGTTCATCTTCACCAAGTAAGGTCTTCATGACAAGAACTCATCTTTGTGTTCATCTTCACCAAGTAAGGTCTTCATGACAAGGACTCATGTTTGTGTTCATCTTCACCAAGTAAGGTCTTCATGACAAGAACTCATCTTTGTGTTCATCTTCACCAAGTAAGGTCTTCATGACAAGGACTCATCTTTGTGTTCATCTTCACCAAGTAAGGTCTTCATGACAAGGACTCATCTTTGTGTTGGCTCTATACCTAACTTCCTTGTTCAAACAGCTTTAGGCAATCCAACTGAAATGTCTGATGAAACTTCAGACACACAGTACTCCAATAACTAAAAACAGCCCCAACAAGGTACTTGGCAGCCCCAACAAGATACTTGGCAGATGAAACTTCAGATACACAGTACTGCAATAACTAAAAACAGCCCCAACAAGATACCTGGCAGCCCCAACAAGATACTTGGCAGAAGAAACTGTAGACACACAGTACTCCAATAATTAAAAACAGCCCCAACAAGACACTTGGCAGGGCTTACACATGCCAGAGTTGTATGTGGCTGAACAATGTATCAAACTATGTGTGTGTGTGTGTGTCTGTTTCCTGTGTGTTCTCATGGAGACCTCCTGTAGACAGTGAGGGGCTAGACTCAGTGGCAACACACAATGAGGTGAATCACACACTAACCCAGAGCAGTGAGCTGCCTGCCCAACAGCGGCACTTAGGGAGCAGTGCGGGGTTAGGTGCCTTGCTCAAGGGCACTTCAACCATGTTCACCAAACATGTTTAGCTCCTTGGTTGCACTAGTGGACTGACAAAAGACTGATATCATGGACTGGTCAGGGATCGAACCTGCAACCTTTGGGTTGCGAACCCGAAGCCCTAACCAGTAGACCACGGCTGTCCCCCTGCCATAGGAGAGATGCAGATAAAGTAGACCAAGGTTTTTGTATCCTCCTTAACCTTCCTAAAATAAGGTGCATACTGTATTTAGAGATGATGCTTTTAAAAGCTGATAGTTCACCAAACATGTTTAGCTCCTTGGTTGCACTAGTGGACTGACAAAAGACTGATATCTGGCGGCAGTCCTGAAATTCCAACTGTACACCACCTCTGGAAAGGTGTGACGTTATCGCTATAACTATCACGTGATTTTGGTAAGCGCTCAACTACCCGTCACACTACTACTATCGTCATGAAGAACTTTTCAAGGTGAGTGTTGCAATCAGGCTTCCTCCTGCTTAAAAAATTGTTTTAGTTTTCATTAAAGAACAGAGCTACAGTACATATATTAAAAAAAAACCCAGAAAGACAGATATCAAAAAGAGATGTAGCAGATGTGATAGGCTATGTCCGAACCCCTGGCATAGGCTACTGCACTCACTAGATTTTGCGAAATCATGTAAGAAATAGTCGAGTCTCTTTGATGCACGTACTGTAATAATTACCTCATTCAAAAATAGCCTATGTGTGTTTACTTCTAACCTACTGTATGCCTGGCAAGGTACAGAAACTAAAATAAGCTAAACTCATAACATGTGGCATTATTCATTACCACATAAACCATGTTGATTACAATAACGAATGCAGGATCCACAAAGTTAGGCATTCCACTGTGATAGGGTGTCATTGTCATTGCTTATGATTAAAATGCAGTCAGTTAAACAAAACTGTTGTACGTTGGGCAGGCAATACCAGTGGGGTTTTACAGCTTAATGTGAAGTAGTATATTCCTGTCTTAGAAAAAGTTTGAAGTTGCTGTGACTGACGGTAGCTGCACCAATCAAAGTTTACCCCACAGAGAAAAAATAAAAATATGTTCACATTTGCAGCTGCATCCAGTTTATATTTCAATAGATGGTTACAATATATTTGATAAATATACCGTACAAGAATGTATATATGCAAGTATATGTGGAACCCTATATACATACACACATATATATATATATATATATATATATATATATATATATATATATATATATATTAGGGCGCATCAAGTGCCCCTCTTTATCTCAAAAACTCTTCTATGGTGTATAATATTATGCCATTTGATGAATAAACAATAAATATGAAGTTTGGTGAAGATTGATAATGATCTAGGGGTACCACAATGCACCTGAAGTTTGACGATATGGCCGATTTTGGTTATTTTCCAATAATCTTCTTTTCACTACATTTAAACTTCATAACGTCAATTAATGACATATCTAGCTTCTGTTTACAAAGAACATAAGAACAAGAACATATTCTGCTCCTTAAATATTCACTGAGACACGTAATATCTTGTTTTCCCAATAATACAAATTTCAACGTGCACAAATCCTTTTTATCGTAATCAATGTGTTGACTCGCTAGGTGCAACACTCAACCGGGTCCGTCTAGACACTAATTACGATAGCAATAGCTGCAGGTTCGAACACACCGGAAATCTAACGACAGCACTAAAAACGTTAGTGCAAGTAGCGAATTGTGCTTGCCAAAGAGAGCGCCATTTGGTCAAACAGACCATTTCAATACCCAGCCTAAATATATGAAAGTATATTACTCAAGTTTTAAAGTGTAACTGCACCCGAAATTTTTTTTTTGAGCTGTTGATTGATTGAAATTACTAATAAGTGGTGAACTACACTATTACCAGGGTTGATATTGACAAAAATCGTGTCTCCCGAGAAAAGTAACATTTCGTATGATTTTGTATTGGAGATATAGCTCTCCGCGCCCTCTACAGGTTGAAACATGCCATGGCATTTTGGCCCAAAATGCTATTGGAATGCTGACGTAGTCCTACACTTCTTTGGCGAGTCTTGTTACAAATTAAGAATGAAACGCCCCAACACCTGCTGCCCTGATTAGCCTACCTGTGATAAGCCTGTGATATGTCTGCAGCTGTGATAAGCCTGTGATATGTCTGCAGCTGTGATAAGCCTGTGATATGTCTGCAGCACTCATTCCCAGATTGACACGAAATCACCATGGTTGATTGGCTGCAGCAGTGCTGCACTCCCTTCCAAATTTCAGAATGTCCTGCCCATTTTGAAAGCATTTTTTAGAAATGTGAAGTGGGTGGAGTTATGGGGTGCAGTTACACTTTAATTAGGCTTGTAAAGTGAGTTAATGTTTTTAAATCAAAGTTGAATATATACTATTATAACATCAGAGAACACTGTAATATTCAATTCATCCATTCTATGTCCTCTTTAACATTTGCACAGCAGTTAGTGCATTTCTCAAAACAATTAGTGCAAACAGCACCACCTAGTGGATAACCTAGTGGACAACCTAGTGGATAACCTAGTGGATAACCTGCAAAAGCAAGTATTCATGTCAATGAAACTGGCAGTGTCATCAAAATGAGAAGTCTTGACACCATCAGGTACAAGATTGAATGGCTTTGTCATGTTTTCATTATTATCTCTCAGAGTTTTCCAACACAAAAAAACACATTGCTGTAGTTAGGGGAGTAAGTGAGTAAGACACTGAATACGTACTGTAGATTTCACATTTTTACAGTTTATTGCAATTCTACAGCATTGTGACATAATTTGTCAACTAGTTCAACACTCAAACAATGAAATTAAGACTATTAGTGTTATTGGGAACGACTATTCAGCATCCATAAGTATAGTTCATTTTAACTGACATGACATAATCAAAGGACAATGTTCTAAAACAGCAGAAATTGTGTGAAAGCAACAAATACACGTCCAAAAGCATTTGCGAAATTGCTACTATGATGTGCACAAATGACTAAATGTTGTGGAGGTTGAACTAGTAGTTATGAGAAGTTCCATTCTGATCTGAGAAAAGCACCAGAGCGACTGAGAAAAACTGTGTTGGAACTGTGCTTTTAGAACTGTTGTGCCCGATTGTGCCTTATAATGAGTGTCCTGAATGAACTGTGCTTTTAGAACTGTTGTGCCCGATTGTGCCTTATAATGAGTGTCCTGAATGAACTGTGCTTTTAGAACTGTTGTGCCCGATTGTGCCTTATAATGAGTGTCCTGAATGAACTGTGCTTTTAGAACTGTTGTGCCCGATTGTGCCTTATAATCAGTGTCCTGAATGAACTGTGCTTTTAGAACTGTTGTGTCCGATTGTGCCTTATAATGAGTGTCCTGAATGAACTGTGCTTTTAGAACTGTTGTGTCCGATTGTGCCTTATAATCAGTGTCCTGAATGAACTGTGCTTTTAGAACTGTTGTGCCCGATTGTGCCTTATAATGAGTGTCCTGAATGAACTGTGCTTTTAGAACTGTTGTGCCCGATTGTGCCTTATAATGAGTGTCCTGAATGAACTGTGCTTTTAGAACTGTTGTGCCCGATTGTGCCTTATAATGAGTGTCCTGAATGAACTGTGCTTTTAGAACTGTTGTGCCCGATTGTGCTTTATAATGAGTGTCCTGAATGAACTGTGCTTTTAGAACTGTTGTGCCCGATTGTGCCTCATAATGAGTGTCCTGAATGAACTGTGCTTTTAGAACTGTTGTGCCCGATTGTGCCTTATAATCAGTGTCCTGAATGAACTGTGCTTTTAGAACTGTTATGCCCGATTGTGCCTTATAATGAGTGTCCTGATGGATTCCATTTCCCCCGTAGGCCACCCCATTGGAGGAGGAGATATGAGATGAGCTGCTAACTGGAAGAGCAGTGAAAGGCCCCTTCAAGATGAGTTTCCCTGAGGAGCCACCAGGGGGAGCTATTGCGTCTGCCTGGGGAGAAGAGAACGTGGGGCCAGAGGGCGCTAATGCTGGGGGGAGCGACCAGAAGATTGCTGCCGGCCTCCAACTGAGGGGAGACCAGCCAGATGAACCAGAGGAACTTGACAGGTAGGCTGACCTCAAACACTCACATCGGGTCTATTCCAGGGGGTCAGGATTTGACAGGTAGGCTGACCTCAAACACTCACATCGGGTCTATTCAGTTATAGTCGCAGACCAGCCAACCTGTAGGCACTAAGTGTAGCAGTCACATTTTCACAACTACGCTGTTATGATTTGTTACTTAAAAGTAGGCAAAACCGAGCAGACACTCAACTTCCCTGGAGCATGCAATTTCATGCAAAGAGTGAGATAGAGAGAGAGAGAGAGTGATGAGACTGTGAGGGAGAATTATTGGCAAAGCATGTGGATTGGCAACTCTTCATGTTAATTTCTAGACTATCTGCTGTTTCTAGTTAGTTCACTTGTGTGAGTACATCTTTTTTTTCAGGCTCAGTGGTACTCTTTAGTTTCTTTAAGGTTTTTAGATCTGAAGTCGGCTGAAAGAATTGAATAAAACACGTCAATAGGGTTACAACTAGCAAACATGTCTTTGTGTCTAAGGTGCTTTTAAGTTCGGAGGTACATGGTCTGTTTTTTAATGTTAGGACCTACAAACCATTAAAAAAAACCTGTATATATTTTATTAATGTATTAATGATACATTACTCATTCACAAACAAAATTGATGTCCTTAAAGGTTGGATATTTACTCCTTTTTTCATTTAAAGCATTAAGGTCAATTTCCAAAAGAAGATTTTTCACATGGTCTGGTATTTTAAAGTTAGAACCTACAAACCATTCCAAAAAAACCCCCAGTGCATCTCAAAAATGCTCCTGTGTGTCTGCAGTGGTTTTATGTAGATAAACATCCTCACATGTGTCTGGTTCATAGGTCAGAAAGGCGATCTTCTCCTGTGCCCAGTCTGATGTCCATGCAGAGTGACTGGTCCATGGAGGGTCCATGGAGATTCCATGATGAAGGACAAGAGAAGGCCACTAAGTAAGTAAACATTTGCACTAAAATAATTGACACAGTTAATTATTATTATACATAATTATACAAAAAATACAATCTTACTTAAGCAATAAACCCTGAGAGGCCGTGGTTTATACTGTTTATTAGAACAGCTAAGGGGCGTTGTTATGCACGATGCAAAGTCTAAACCACGGACCTGAGTGGCGTATTGCTTTTCTAAAACAGTTACTACATTGATCTAATGGTATCCATTAAACAGTGTAGGGAGGCTTAATTAAGCAATAAGCCCCGATAGGCCGTGGGTTATACTGTATAATCGAACAGCTAAGGGGCGTTGTTAGGCACGACGCAAAGCGGAGTCTGGGCGGCAGCAATTTCATACAGTGTGTGGGGGAGATCAACAACCGTCTTGGAACTGCTACAACACACAGCAAGGCTTGGAACTGCTGCAACACACAGCAAGGCTTGGAACTGCTACAGCACACAGCAAGGCTTGGAACTGCTACAGCACACAGCAAGGCTTGATGTGGTCACTGCAGCTCCTGTAATCCGTGACAACGCATCAGGAACAGCGTTTAGAGTACCCTTCCGGTACCGTGACAACGCATCAGGGACAGCGTTTAGAGTACCCTTCCGGTACCATGACAACGCATCAGGGACAGCGTTTAGAGTAACCCTCCGGTACCGTGACAACGCATCAGGGACAGCGTTTAGAGTACCCTTCCGGTACCGTGACAACGCATCAGGAACAGCGTTTAGAGTACCCTTCCGGTACCCAACAGTGAAAGCAAAAGGTTGAGGACTCTTTACTCTCTTTAGGAAGTGTTGCCACTTTTCTACAGCCCAGATCACAGCTAAGCACTCCTATTCAGAGACAGAGTCATCTCCCTCAGCCCCATTCAACAGGCGAGATGCATAAGTGATCACATGTTCTCCATCAGTATCTTCCTGAGTTGATAATGCGCCTAGACAAACATCACTAGCATCAGTAGAGGCTTTGAGAGATCTGGACCATCAACCAAATAGTCCACACAGTCTCTCTCATGACCTTATTCACAGTGACAACTTGCGTTGCCCAAATCAGAGGTGTATCTTACTACTTGTTCAGGAAATCGCGGATAGGCTGTTGACTTTAGGCTACAACTGAGCATGTTATCATTCATCCTATTCCATCACTAAAATCATGTCATGGGCTAGAATTAGCGGTTCAGCACCCCTAGAAATAGCCTAGCGCCGCCTGAACCCACTCAAGTCATGTCATGTTGCATAAATACAACATATTTCATCTCTGTCCATGCAGTGAATCAGATGTGCAGCTGTGTGATGTTTGCCTAAGTCCAGCGGTGAAGAGCTGCCTGACCTGCATGGACTCCTACTGTATGAGCTGCATCAGACCGCACTACTGTGATCCAGACCTGCAGAGACACCAGCTGCAGGACCTCCAGCTACACGGGCATGATGCCACTGGGCAGGTGGGCACGGATAGAGACCAGGTGCAGATCAGTAGTCTGGACAGGTGGGCACGGATAGAGACCAGGTGCAGATCAGTAGTCTGGGCAGGTGGGCACGGATAGAGACCAGGTGCAGATCAGTAGTCTGGGCAGGTGGGCAGGTGCAGATCAGTAGTCTGGGCAGGTGGGCACGGATAGAGACCAGGTGCAGATCAGTAGTCTGGGCAGGTGGGCACGAATAGAGACCAGGTGCAGATCAGTAGTCTTGGCAGGTGGGCACGGATAGAGACCAGGTGAAGATCAGTACTGTAGTCTGGGCAGGTGGGCAGGTGCAGATCAGTAGTCTGGGCAGGAGAACCCTGTAGTGAATATGATCCATTACTCTTATTAACACAGTGATTATTATGTGTTACTGCAGGATCCCCAAAGAACACACCACAAGTCATCCATCAACAAAGAGTGTATGTTGAATACAGTTCATGTATATTACATTTGTCATTATATAAGGAAATCACTAAATGCTGAAAACTAAATGGTCTCCTGTGTCTCCAGATGTTCCTCCACCTGGACAGATCCGGTTCCCCTCAGTGACACCAGACTCAGTTACTGTCAGCTGGCCACCACCAGAGGGCGCTGGAGCCCACAGCTACAGGGTGAGCTGGAGAGGAGCCCAGAAAGAGCGCAGCTCCACAGTGGAAGGTCTGAAGATGGAGGTGACAGGGCTTCTTCCAGGACAGAAGTACCACTTCACTGTGGCCACCCTCACAGAAGATGGCCGCCAGAGCACATGTGTGGAGAGATTTGTCTACACAAGTGAGATCAATAAATCATTTCAATAACAGTTTGTTTAACTGACATTAGATCACACTGTAGTAGGAATCAGTCCAGATAGCACAAAGGAGTTCGCTATTATATTGCTGGGAGCAATTGTGTCATCTCAAAATATTAATGGTGACCAGACCTACACCCATGGAGTGTACTATAGTATATTGGGAGATTGCAACAAGACAAGGCTGGTTATTGCAAGAGTCTGTCAAATCAAGTCACTTTTATTTATATAGCATGTTTAAATACAACAGGAGTTGACCCAAAGTGCTTTACATTGGAAGAAGTCAGGTTTGGGCAGGACAGTTAACCCAACGCAGTTGACCCAAAGCTGCTGCATTCTGGACCATCTGTAATTTGTGGATGTTGGATTGCGTAAGACCTGTGTATAAAATATTGCAGTAATCAAGTCTGGAGGTAATACAAGAATGTATAAG
Source organism: Sardina pilchardus (assembly GCF_963854185.1). Classification (NCBI taxonomy): domain Eukaryota; kingdom Metazoa; phylum Chordata; class Actinopteri; order Clupeiformes; family Clupeidae; genus Sardina; species Sardina pilchardus. The sequence continues at coordinate 38,954,067 of NC_084997.1, read as the reverse complement.
AATGTCAAGATCATTCTGTGATAAAAGGGATTTAAGATTCAATATTATTCTAAGTTGATACAAAAAAACACTCCTGGCCATTCTATTGATTTGTTTATTAAAATTCAGAGAGCTATCCAGCATAACACCAAGATTCCTAACCACAGAGTGCAGGGCCCTGTAACTCGAAGCACACGTAAGCTGCTCTTAGACGTTACGCATATCTTAAGCCTATCGTAAAAAGATAGGCGTGTAACTCAAATGATTCGCAAGTCTACGTGTAACCTAACTTAAGACAAAAGTTACGACTGCTTCATACCACACGTAACGCTGTCGTAAGTGTCTGAACAACCTAGGATCACGGCTACTGTCGCTTGCATTCGTGCTTGCCCTCTGGCATTCTCTTCGCCTCCGTTATTTTAGCAATCATTCGTTCCCTGCCTCACCAGAGAGGGTTAAAGCGCCAGTAATTAAGGATCTTTGTAGTCACGTCTTGTGTGCTCCTCACCCAGCTGTTTACTTTTTCTGTTTTCACGTCCCAAATCTTCTTTCTAGAATGTATCGTTGTGTTCGTCAGCTTGAGAATAAAATATTTTTTAAATCCCTCTACCTCAGTGAGAGTTAATTAATTAGGCTAGCATGGACGCACGGCATTTTCAAGATGTCAGGGGGAAACGGACGCTGATTCCCCTCGTTACTACAGCATTTACTGTGGTTTCTCTTTCGAGTTACAGTTTAAGTTGCGTGCATCTCACGTGTGACTTGCGACAAGTTTCAGTTACACCCGGATCGTTATGATTTACGAGTTCGTAAGCCATGCGTAACGTAAAGTTACGTTTGATTTTTCGAGTTACAGGGCCCAGGTTATTAGAGAGGGGACCAAGAGCACTGCTGAGGCTGGTGACATAGGAAGGGGGACCAAATATAATGACTTCAGTTTTGCTATCGTTGAGTTGTAAACAAAATGCAATGTTATGTCATTGAAGTAGCCATACAGTTTGTTTAATGTGCATGTGGTCTGAGGGCAACTGGGAGGTAGATCTGAGTATCGTCAGCATAGCACTGGTACTGTATGGCATATCTGTCAAAGATACAACTCAGGGGCAGCATGTAGAGAGAGAAAAGGAGGGGGCCAAGGATTGAACCTTGGGGGACCCCACATTTCATGGTGGCAGAGGAGGAGTAATGTTTGTCTGTCTGATATAATCTCTCATTATATTATGTTTCAGATCTAAGAGAGCGTCCAGATGAACTCCGAATAGTGCTGCTGGGGAAGACTGGAGTTGGGAAGAGCTCGACAGGAAACACCATCTTAGGTAGAGAAGTGTTTGAGGCTGAACCATCTGCTGAATCAATTACTAGCACGTGTCAGAGAGAGGTAGCTGAAGTCAACGGGAGGCAGATTAGAGTGATTGACACTCCAGGGTTGTTTGATACTGAGCTTAGTAATGAGGAGATCCAGAGAGAAATCTCTAACTGCATTTCGCTGGTACTACCGGGCCCACATGCATTCCTCCTGGTGATACCACTGGGACGTTTTACTTTAGAGGGCAGAGAGACAGTAACGTTCATTCGAAACACTTTTGGTGAAAACTCCATCAAGTATGCTATAGTGCTCTTCACAAGAGGAGATGATCTGAGGAACAAGTCCATTGAACAGTTCCTGGGACAATCTAGATTTCCTATTAGGAACCTCATTCAACAATGTGGTAACAGATACCACGTGTTTAACAACAACACCAGCGACCGTACTCAGGTTTCTGCTCTCCTGGATAAAATCAACAAAATGGTGGCAGCCAATGGAGGGGGCTATTACACTAGTTGGATGTTCCAGCAGCAGAACGAAATGGAGAGGAAGATGAAGGAGAGAGAGAAGGAACTGATGAGAGAAATGGAGGACATGCGAATGGAGAAGGAAGCTCTTCAGGCCAAATATGAAGCACAACTGGAGAGAATGAAGAAGAAAATGGAACAAGAGAGAAAGAATGCAGATGAAGAGAAAAGAAGAAGAGAAAAAGAGTTCAGGGAAAGAGAGCAGAAGGAAATAAGAAAATAGACATAGAAAGAAAGAAGAGGAGGGGAATGTGGAGCACATTTGGACAGATCATTATGAGAGACTTAACCGCATAGAATCCTTAGAACCCAACTGATGCAGTATGTCAATAAACACTCCCATACTTCTCTGTTACATTGCTCTGCAAATATTAGTTGCAACAAGATGAGACCTATATTGCTTGATGGAGCAGAAGTGGGGCTTTCCAACGAGATTACTCACTTGTCTCTACGATCAAATATGCTACGTTTAGCGCACCCATTAGTCTCATTTGAATTACTCATGAACCCGTAATTGGATAGATATGCCACGCATGTAAGATGACAGAGGAGATACAGGGCTATCAATTGATACCAAGTGCATCCTTCTGGGTTATACAACAGACAAAGTGATAGAAGAATAGTAACTTCATTTAGCTCGACTTACTTGTATTTCTGTAAATTGCTCACCCCCAAGATCCCCCTCCACCATGATTCTTATATTGCCAGAAAAAAAACAATATCTAGCATGTGTGAATGGCGCTTACAATGACCAGGATAAATGCTTTTCAGTGGGTAGTGAGAACGCCCTTAAAATAGTCTAGGGCTCATAGGGTCAATAAACACATCGAGAGAATACAGCAAAGAACAACTTGAGAGAGCGATAAAAAAGTCAAGTTTAAAACATGGAGAGAATTGAGAAAGCAGCTGAGCAGGAGAGACAACAAAACGAGAGAGGATATTAAAACAGAGATTGTGAGAATTGAACAAGAAAGACAAGCTGAAACAGAGAGAAGAAGAATTCAAAAACAGAGAACAACAGCTCCAAACAGAAATTGAGCAAAAGGAGGACCAGGAGAGAAAGATTAGCCTAGAAATCTAGACGCCCCTAGCGGCAGCAAATGTAATTTGGCTGGCGGGGCAGTCTAGGCACAATCCATTGAGCCAGGGAGCTGAGAACCCCCAGCACCAGCGATCCAATCACAAGGCTTAACATAATGGTGACTGACATGCGACCAGAAGTTGCGACGGTAACGCATCCTGTTATTTGAAAACAAGAAGATGATTCGCTTAGCGCTATCCTATTGCGTGGAGAGGGAAGGTTAAGCATCCTGCTACTTGAAAACAAGAATATGATTCGTTTAGCGTTATCCTATTGCGGGGAGGGAATTTGAAAGGCAACTGTTTATCCCACCCCTCCGATTGAGCCCTGTCTACAGTGAGTGTCCAGACCCTACATCTTGATGTGGGTCTGGCTCGTCAGGCTAGAGAAAGATGGCTGAGGAGAGGAAAGAAAAACAAGAAGAATGGAAGGAAAAATGAATGAAGAGAGAAAAGATCTGTTCACAGAACACTGTTTGACACCAACAGTTATGGACTACACCGCCAAAAGACACGGCCCAGATATCATAGATGAAATGATCATGGATTTCAGCTCACAGAAAACACTTCCAGTTTGCCCTTTAAAACAGTTGCTCAGGGAGAGCAAATATGACAAATGCAAAGATTACACACACAGGATCCTTGTCTCCCCTTTCTCCCACCTTGGACTATTCTTGACCTTAACCATCAGAAACTAAAATGTATCTGTCAAATGACAAATGATAATGTATCTGTGTTTGATACCATTTTTAATGTCTCAGTGCGAGAAGTAAAAGTTGTTGTGTCAGTTGTTATCTCAGTTGTAGAATTGTAAAATAAGTGTATAAATGTTGTTCTGTGGTCCAGGAGAAAAAGGTCTGTGTTCTGATAAAAACACTCCAATCTCCCTTTGATGTTGATGAGAGATATCCTGTGGAGGTCTGTGGTCTTTTACATATATACATATGTATAGTGTCTATATGTTAATTTCTAGTTTGGAATGTTATCCAAGAAGATCCTGTTCTGACTGGATACTTTAGGGTAAGAATGAGGTCATTCTAAAAGTCTCTGCTTCTCAGGGCTCCCACCTGTGTGTAGCTGGATTTGTGTGAGGAGTTTATTCTGCTCACCAGAGCTCCCACCTTCTGTGCAGTTAAATCTATGCTAAGCACCATTCCTGCTTCCCAGGATTCCCTTCTGTGCAGTTAAATCTATGCTAAGCACCATTCCTGCTTCTCAGGAGTCTCACTTCTGTGTAGTTAAATCTATGCTAAGCACCATTCCTGCTTCTCAGAATTCACTTCTGTGTAGTTAAATCTATGCTAAGCACCATTCCTGCTTCTCAGAATTCACTTCTGTGTAGTTAAATCTATGCTAAGCACCATTCCTGCTTCTCAGAATTCACTTCTGTGTAGGCAAATCTATGCTAGGCACTATTCCTGCTTCTCAGGATTCACTTCTGTGTAGGCACATCTAGGCCAGGTATGCTATTGTGACTATTAGGTCTATTTTAGATTGATTGCTGAATTGTCTTTGATACTTTTTTGTTGTCTGTGTCTTGAACATTGTTTGATTGAAAGATTATTCCTGTCATTACAATAAATTGTCATATTAATTGGTAATCTGTAACTTTCCTGGGGTTGTATTTCTAGAATGGAATTTGTTTAACCAGATACCTAAGCAGTGAATGTGGGCATTCACACCGCATAATTTATATTATGAGGACTTGTTAAACTCGTTAAAAGTTATTTCAGTAAGATTGCTCCAACCCAATGTAGCATCTGAGTGTTAAAAGCCTGGGCCTGGAACAAAGAAACTGCTAAACATCACTGAACTGGGAAATACTGTTGATGGTGTTGGGTTGGATCCCAAATAAACCAATAGGTTTCATTAAGACTGTTGCGGACATGTTTTGGTACAAGCTGTCACCCTGTTTTTTTAGTTAGAAGACATTAAGATAAGACAAGTAAGATGGTGGTTGTCAAGCTATAAAAAATTGTGTGACTTGTACAAGCAAATTCAGGCCATTTTTTTGGTTTCCTGCTCAACACAACATGCCAACAATAAATGTTGAATATCTCCACAACCACAAGGTCCACATAGATATAAAATTGTATCGAATGACAGCCAACACTCATGGGATGTCTGCTGAAGAGTCGAAATGAACATTTATTGTACAGTGTAAGAGACAACAGACCTAGAACAGAAAAAAAACTCCTCCTAAAGAGAAACAGTTTTCCAAGTGAATATCTGTTTGGAAACATAACATACATGTAATATTCCAAAACCTCTATCAATCAGTATCCCTATCTATGGGAATGAATCAAGCCAAGTTTAAAGCTTGTAGGGAGAGACAGTGCAATGCTGCACAAGTTATAATATTTTAATGTTAAGGCAAAAATGTAGAACTTTAGATGGTGGTCTATGGTTCTGTTTGACTTCATTAATGTACCAGATTGTGACAAATTATATTTAATGGACATATGTCCCTTTCCACAGGTGTATTAATCAAGCACCATGCAGTCTGCATTGATAATCAAGGTGCTTGATTGTATACACCTGTGGAAAGGGACCTGATGAAACCCATGAATACTTCTTCTTCTTCTTCTGTAGTATTTGGCAGCTGGACATGCCGGAGGATACCCAGCAATGCTTCGTCTGACATCACGTGAAAAGGGCTTATTGAAATAGGCCCACATCATCACATACCCTTCACCATAGCTAGAGATTGGCATGGTGCTTTTTCCAGTAGGCCTATTAGCCTGTTTGATTTGCATTGAGCTCAATGAGCACCACTAAAAATACACATATAGAACAACACTGTACAGAGCAACACTGCCACCCACCTGGATAGGACAGTCTTGTGCACTCGAATCTTTGGTGCTGGTATTTGTGGATCTGTGCAACGTTCACGCAAAGAATGTCTCAAAAATAGAGGAATGCGTGCGCTGGTGATCCACGAATGCAAAATCACATTTTACAAAGGCAATTTTCAGTTTGACAAATTCCAAAATATGTAAAAATACACATCTACATTTGTAAAAATAAATATACAAGTGATAAATGGGATTTTTTCATTTCTTAAATTTTTATTTGTATTATTTGTGGATATCAAAACAGGCATACAAATCAAGCAATACTTGTATATCGCCCTCTGCACTTTTACAAATGTTACTGGCACAAATTGATCTCCACAGATCTGGCAGCTGACGCTATCGCAGCACAGCTCTCCTCTGTGAGGGAACAGGACTGCAGCCTGGAGAAACACAACACATGATCACATATCATTAATACACACACACACACAGACTCTTCCCCAACACACTGAATTTTATCATCATGCACTCATCAGAGGGGGGCACTGCCACACACATACTCGTATTTGAACAATGTGTAGTGTCACACATATCAAGGGATATTACACACACACACACACACACACACACACACACACACACACACACACACACACACACACTCACTCCACTCATCAGTGGGTTCTCCCCACACACACACACACACATATCTGTTGCTGTGTGTTCAGTCTCACCCTAGTTTCTCCAGTTTGCAGTTGGGATTCTTGAGGAGCTCTGAGAGATGCTGAACTCCTGCATCATGAAGCTGATTGTAACTCAGGTCCAGCTCCTTCAAACTGCAGGAGTTTGATGTGGCAGCTGACGCTATCGCAGCACAGCTCTTCTCTGTGAGGGAACAACTATACAGCCTGGAGAACACAACACAAGATGACATATCTGATTATTATGACAGCTGCACAGCGAAGCGGTCATATAGGTTTAGTCTTTTTTTTTTTCTGTGTGAGCCAAATTTCCATGAAGGATTTCCGGAAAACTGAAAGACTGGAGTGCACGAAACGTGATGGGCATGTAGCCCCACATGGATAGCATGTGGCCATTGTTTTGTCTGTCTTGTATGTTTCGGTGTCATGGGTACGCTGGCGATCAAGTCTTGTATGTCTGGGTGTCATGGGTACGCTGGCGATCAAGTCGCTCCGTCCGGCATCTTTTGTCGTGTCATGTTGTTATTTTGTAAATTTGTTTGTTCATGTCTTGATGTCCCAGGTACGCTGGTGACTACCGCTCTGTCCAGCATCTTTTGTTTTTGTGTCAATGTCTTGTGTGTGCATACAGTATTCATTGCACTAAAATATTTTTTTTTTTCTTGGCTTCATTGAAAATGAGGGCTACCCTCAATGACCCTCTGAGAATAAATAACGGTTGAATGAATGAATGAATGAATCTTGAGAACTGTAGGGCCTAGGAAGACCACCCTTGTTTTGGTATGTTGGTCTTAAGGGGCCGTGTCATCTTATCCTGTAACCACTCATTTCATGTATAGCGCCACCTAGTCAAAAATGAAAAAGCAACAATGAAGTGTTGTAATCGCAGGTATCTCTGGCTGACATGGTGGAAACTGCACACAACTGGAGGTGTAGGACCATTATGACACCCTCTGAATGCATGCCAAGTTTCGCTGCGCGACGGTCATAATTATGTGTACATTTAGTACACAAACTGGTACACACACACACACATCAAGGGTTATTACACACACACACACACACACACACACACACACACACACACACACACACACACACACACTCACTCACTTACAGTATCAGTGGGTTCTCCTCACACACACGTGTGTTCAGACTCACTTTAGTGTCTCCAGTTTGCAGTGGAGATTCTTGAGGAGCTCTGAGAGATGCTGAACGCCTGCATCATGAAGCTGATTGTAACTCAGGTTCAGCTCCTTCAAACTGCAGGAGTTTGATGTGGCAGCTAACGCTATCGTAGCACAGCTCTCCTCTGTGAGGGAACACCAGCTCAGCCTGGAGAAACATAACACATGATGACATATCTGATTATTACACTCACATACTGTACCCCTAACTATACTTGAATTTCCCCTTGGGGATTAATAAAGTATCTATCTATCTATCATCTATACAACACACACACACACACACACACACACACACACACACACACACACACACACACACAGTACACAAGACTGTACAAAGACATTCCCTTAATTGCTGAGAAGACAGAAATACAGATGGAAAGACACAGTATATCACAGTGCAAACCTCTACCAATGTAACACACACACACAGCTGCCGGAGACATTCACTTAATTGCAGAGAAAACAGAGAAACACATACACAGGGTATCATAGTGCAAAACACAATCAATGTAACACACACACACACACACACACACACACACACACACACACACACACTCCATTCACTCATCAGTGAGTTCTCCCCCCACACACAGATCTGTTGTTGTGTGTTCAGACTAACTTTAATTGCTCCAGTTTGCAGTGGGGATTCTTGAGGAGCTCTGAGAGATGCTGAACTCCTGCATCATGAAGTTCATTGTAACTCAGGTTCAGCTCCTTCAAACTGCAGGAGTTTGATGTGGCAGCTAACGCTATCGCAGCACAGCTCTCCTCTGTGAGCGAACACCAGCTCAGCCTGGAGAAACATAACACATGATAACATATCATATGGTGTGTGTATGGCTGTAACAAACACTTCAGCTGATCATGAAAGCTGGTATTTTAGCACACCGTAATCTTTAGTAAAGTCATTCATTTCAGTCATTTTTGGTGGATTAATACATGTCAACCAAGATTAGAGACCTTCTTTTACTGACACTTAGAAGATTTCTTCTATCTTGAACAATGTTGTTTGTCACGTAATGTTTGAGAAACTAGCTGTAATTTTGGTTAGCACCAGAAAAGGCTGCTTGCATTGGCTTATGTCCCTTTGGCGTCGTCTGGATAAAATTCATCCCCGTGTTTCATGACTCCTAACCTTATGTCAAGTACTCGTAAAAGATATTTTATTGTGAAACAAACCTGTTAATCAGCAGAAAGATGTAGCACAATATACAGTTGTTTGCAGCTAAGTTGCTTAGCTTGTTTGGCTGACAAATATAACGTTACCTGAAGACTCTTGATCACCGATGGTGTAACATGATTTGTGATAAATGTGTTTAAGTACTGTGCAGCTTTGAGGCAGGCAGATTGCCTTCTTAGATTTCCCCTCATGGGATCAAAAAAGTATATATGTGACCCTGCAAAGAGAAACCAGTCGCTTTGGTAAAATTTACAAAATGACTGTGCTCACACGAACGGCCATAATATAAGCTTTCCAACGATATGCTTATATAGAGTATTACACAAACTATCGCTAAGATCGATAAGAAGTTTGTTTATTGTGGATTTTCTTAAAATAGAATCAAGCGCAAAGCGACTAATTCAGCTTTGCAGGGTCACATATACTTATACTTATTTGAACAATGAATTAGTGTCTCCCACACACACACACACACACACACACACACACACACACTCCATTCACTCATCAGTGGGTTCTCCCCCCACACATAGATCTGTTGTTGTGTGTTCAGACTCACTTTAGTGTCTCCAGTTTGCAGTGGGGATTCTTGAGGAGCTCTGAGAGATGCTGAACTCCTGCATCATGAAGTTCATTCCTACTCAGGTCCAGCTCCTTTAGACTGCAGGAGTTTGATGTGGCAGCTGACGCTATCGCAGCACAGCTCTTCTCTGTGAGGGAACACTTAATCAGCCTGGAAACACAACACACGATGACATATCTGATTATTACACTCACATACTGTACCTCTAACTATACAACACACACACACACACACACACACACACACACACACACACATTCCCATAATGGCTGAGAAGGAAAACACACACACACACACACGTAGGGTATCACAATGCAAACCTCTAGCCATGTAAGACAAAATGATTGACCACGATACTATACTAGATAAAGTATCACGGTTCCGGGTATTATCGCGATACCGTGGCCTTTTTTTTTATTATTATTTTTATGAACTGCAATATATTTGTACCAGCTATAAATACTTATTAATTACTTATAACGTTGTTTGGTGCATGATAAACATAATACTGGGGAAGTAAGAATTAGACTGAAACAAATATTTTTATGAATAACATTTATTAAAAAGTTAAAACTGAAAAAAACAAACATCCACTGGCCTTTTCTCTGCATTTGTGTGTCTAGTCAAACTAGTATTTAACTTAAAGGCCAAAACTTATTTACAAACTTAATTTAACACATAGGGTTAACATAGGGGCAGGCAGATTTTTATTTTTAAGGCCAGCTATTTCATGGATCCAGGACATTATGCATCCTGATAAAGCTCCCTTGGCCGTTGGAATTAAAATAGCCCTACATCATCACATACCCTTCACCATAGCTAGAGATTGGCATGGTCCTTTTTCCAGTAGGCCTATTAGCCTGTTTGATGCTCATTGAGCTCAATGCAAATCAAAAAAGGAAAGCGACACAGGGTGGCGCTGTAGGCTAACTCCGATATTAGATCTGCAAGCATATCGAGCAGAGAGTTAGCAAAACGTACAGGAATTTGCCACTGGTGTATTATTTGTTCCTAAAAGCTGTTTATTGTGTATTTTCAGGTGAGTCTCTGACCATGAAAGGAAGGAGAACTAACTTGTTGATAACCTTGACGTGTTTCTGACCATGAAAGGAAGCAGAACTAACTTGTTGATAACCTTGACCTGTTCAAGCGGATTTAGTACACTGTTACATGTTTTGTTTGAGTGGTGATGTATTACTTGTTCCTAAAAGCTGCTTACTGTGTATTTTCAAACTGAAAATAAATATGTGGCACTGAAGAATATATTGTCTCGTCACTGTGTGTGCAACATACCAACATACACAGATCCAGCATACAACATCTAATACACTTGCAAGTTCTACATCTAACTAACACACACACACACACACACACACACACACACACACACACACACACACACACACACACACACACACACACACTCACACTCCATTCAGATCACAGATCTGTTGTTGTGTGTTCAGACTCACTTAAGCATCTCCAGTTTGCAGTGGGGATTCTTCAGGAGCTCTGAGAGATGCTGAACGCCTGCATCATGAAGCTGATTGTAACTCAGGTTCAGCTCCTTCAAACTGCAGGAGTTTGATGTGGCAGCTGATGCTATCGCAGCACAGCTCTCCTCTGTGAGGGAACACCAGCTCAGCCTGGAGAAACACAACACATGATGACATATCTGATTATTACACTCACATACTGTACCTCTAACTATACAACACACACACACACACACACACACACACAGGCTCTGTTTGAGACGGAAGGCAGCTGCCTACTGCTGCCTAACAGAGCGCTCTCTCACTAGACATGACTTATGTGGTAACCGAGTCCATATTTGATATTGACTTTTATTATAAGACAACGTAACAAGGAACAGTATTATCTTGCAGCTTCTAGCTACTGCCTACTGCTGCCTATGGAGCGCTCTCTCACTAGACATGACTAGAAGGCAGCAGTTTTTCCAACAGAGCCACAATACACATATATACACAAACACACAAACACACACACACACACACACACACACACACATTCATCAGTGCCCCCCCCCCCTACACACACACACACAAACACACACACACACACACACACACATACACACACACACACACACACACACACACACACACACACACACACACACACACACACACACACTCCATTCACTCATCAGTGGGTTCTCCCCCCACACACAGATCTGTTGTGTGTTCAGACTCACTCTAGTTTCTCCAGCTTGTGGGAGTTCTTGAGGAGCTCTGAGAGATGCTGAACTCCTGCATCACAAAAGCCGCCCCAACATGGGGAGTTAGTATGTGCGACATTACATTTGACATTACATTTGGCTGACGCTTTTTAACCAAACACACACATCAAGGTGTTCTGCACTTTCATCCTTGGAACAAGAGAAACACACAACAGTTTCATCGCTTTCATCTCAAACAGTCTATAGTCATTTACAGAATAGAAGTGAAACACTGATTTTGAATCAGGGCATAATACACATAACGCACATAAACTTGATGAAATCTAGGTGCCATTTGGACCTTAAATTCGAGCCCTAGTTCAAACACTACAACCACTAATATGGAGCCCTAGTTCAAACACTACAACCACTAATATGGAGCCCTAGTTCAAACACTACAACCACTAATATGGAGCCCTAGTTCAAACAGTAGACACTACAACCACTAATATGGAGCCCTAGTTCAACCACTACAACCACTAATATGGAGCCCTAGTTCAAACAGTAGACACTACAACCACTAATATGGAGCCCTACTTCATACACTACAACCACTAATATGGAGCCCTAGTTCAAACAGTAGACACTACAACCACTAATATGGAGCCCTAGTTCAACCACTACAACCACTAATATGGAGCCCTAGTTCAAACACTACAACCACTAATATGGAGCCCTAGTTCAACCACTACAACCACTAATATGGAGCCCTAGTTCAACCACTACAACCACTAATATGGAGCCCTAGTTCAAACAGTAGACACTACAACCACTAATATGGAGCCCTAGTTCAAACAGTAGACACTACAACCACTAATATGGAGCCCTAGTTCAAACAGTAGACACTACAACCACTAATATGGAGCCCTAGTTCATACAGTAGACACTACAACCACTAATATGGAGCCCTAGTTCAAACACTACAACCACTAATATGGAGCCCTAGTTCAAACTCTACAACCACTAATATGGAGCCCTAGTTCAACCACTACAACCACTAATATGGAGCCCTAGTTCAACCACTACAACCACTAATATGGAGCCCTAGTTCAAACACTACAACCACTAATATGGAGCCCTAGTTCAAACACTACAACCACTAATATGGCGCCCTAGTTCAAACACTACAACCACTAATATGGAGCCCTACTGTAGTTCAACCACCACAACCACTAATATGGAGCCCTAGTTCATACACTACAACCACTAATATGGAGCCCTAGTTCAAACAGTAGCCACTACAACCACTAATATGGAGCCCTAGTTCAAACACTACAACCACTAATATGGAGCCCTACTGTAGTTCAACCACCACAACCACTAATATGGAGCCCTAGTTCATACACTACAACCACTAATATGGAGCCCTAGTTCAAACAGTAGACACTACAACCACTAATATGGAGCCCTAGTTCAAACAGTAGACACTACAGCCACTAATATGGAGACCTACTGTAGTTCAACCACTACAACCACTAATATGGAGCCCTAGTTCAAACAGTAGACACTACAACCACTAATATGGCGCCCTAGCTCAAACAGTACAACCACTAATATGGAGCCCTAGTTCTGTTCAAACTTGTCATTCACAAAAAAAAAATAAGCAAAATAATAGCATAGTTGACCCTACAGTCAAGTTATCAATCCCTTGGCTACTTGTTGTCTCTGCATTTCCTAATCTCGTCGGCGGGACAGACTGACTAACTGTTCAATTATAGTGCTAATCCCGACATTCCTAACCCTGCTCACAAGTGCCACATGGTGGTTGTTTGGGTCATTGCAGCTTCACTGGGGAAAAATAAATAAAATATGTGTGATTGACGAGTGAAACCGGCCAATTAAAAGTGGTGCCCACTGTAATCAATGTTTGATAAGAAACATCCCCCAGACTTACCCAATGTACCTTCCTCTGCCATCATTCCAGTCTCCAGCTTCTCTTGCTGCTGGAACATGTAATAACCTCCTCCATTTGCTGCCACCATGTTGTCTATCTTGTCCAGGAGAGCAGAGACTTGACTACGGTCTAGGGTCTCATTGTTGTTAAACACATGGTATCTGTCACCACATTGTTTAATGACGTTCCGAAGAGAAAATGTTGGCTTCCCCAGGTAGTGTTCAATGGGCTTGTTCTTCAGATCATCTCCTTTAGTGAAGAGCACAATAGCATAATTGATGAAGTTATCACCGAAAGCTTCTTGAATTATCTCCACTGCTAGACGCTCCTCTGGAGTAAAGCGTCCCACTGGTATCACCAAGAGGAACACATGTGGGCCTGGTAGTACCAGTGAGATGCAGTTAGAGATTTCTTTATTGGTGTGTTCATTGTCACGCTCAGTATCAAACAACCCTGGAGTGTCAATCACTGTAATCTGCCTCCCATTGACTTCAGCTGTCTCTCTCTGACACGTGCTAGTAACCGAGTCAGCAGATAGTTCTGCCCTGAACATGTCTCTCCCTAAAATGGTGTTTCCTGTCGAGCTCTTCCCAACTCCAGTCTTCCCCAGCAGCACTATCCGGAGTTCTGGAGAACACACTGTAAAAAAAAGGAAAAGACAGAGATGTCCAACTGATCAAACCATACAGTAAAAAAGGTAATATCTCTAGCTCTAAATACATTGATGGGATCTAAAATTAACAGTAAATTACTGCAATAGTAATGCAAAAGTAGAAATAGTATCATGTTTTTCCACATTTTTTGTGACATGTTTTGAAAGATGAATCACATTATTTTGTGTCATATACTGTTATATCACATCAAATATAAATTATTATACCACCTATTTCCATGAAAACTAACTAATACAGCACATTTCTGTAAATTTAAGCATTATTATTCATAATACAACATTTATTTACCATATTTCTAGGTAATTCAATTTTTTTTTAATGTGAAAATGTTTCTAATTAAACATTGACAAACAACATCAAAATAAGGCAACATCTTGTTAAAATTACAACTACAAACTGTATTTTAATTATGGAAAATAACCATACTTTTATGTGAAAGTAATTTTCTGTTATTTCACAGTATTTTTTGGTGCCCCAGCTGCCGGAAATGTACTGTTTTTTTAAGATGTTTTTTTTTTACAGTGCATATTATGTTACAATTACTTAAAACAGTCTGTTTTTTGAATGAAACACAACCTTATTGTGTTCAAATGGTCATTCCAATTGAGTGATCAATATGTCTAATTGAATCAGTTTTCTGAACTGCATCATAGCTCATTGCCACAAAGTAATTGGCCAAGTTTCAACTTTCTGCTTGATGCTCTGGTCACTAAGCTGAAGGAGCATTTATTCTGATATCTTGATATGAATCCAGAAAAGAAAATATTTTGGGCCAGATCCGCATGAAAGCCTTTAGATCGAGGAGGTGGTTCCGGTCAGGTGATTAATGGCGCCGGCAAGGTGATACGCTGAGTTCTCTATCCTCAAAATGTTTGTAAAATAAGCAACTAGAAGTTTTATGTTGAAAATGAAGGAAAATAACGTTTATGTAATCTAGAGAAAGAAACGCAGATGTCCCGAAAAACAAGTAGAACTGGTAGGCAAAAAAAGAACCAAGAAAAGGAGACGGCGTCGGACATGGTAGACGCAGACGAAATGAGAGAACTTATGGCAGACTTGAAGAAATCCCTCTCGGGGGAAATTCTGGACTTTAGAATGGAGTTCAGAAGTTTCAAAAATGAAACGGAAAGAGACATTAAGCAAATAATGCAACAAAACGCGGCATTACGACAAGACGTCGAGACCCTAACGAAGAGAACAGATGAATTGGAGACGCGGGTGAGTGGACAAGAGGATGAAACGTTTAAATATCAAGAGGAAATCAAGCGCATGCAAACCCGTATTCATGAGATGGGTGAGCAGGTGGATTACATTGAGAACAAATCGAGACAAAATAACGTTTGCATCTACAACATCGATGAAAATACTGAAGGGGATGATATGACTACGTTTGTTCAAAAACTGTGCAAAGACGTTCTGCGCATTGAGCAGGAGATTCCAATTGCCCGGGCGCATAGAATTGGCCAAAGAAACGAGGGTTCTCTTAGCCCAATTATTGTGTCCTTCACAAACTTCAATGGGAAGAAAGAAGTGCTTAAAGCGGCCTGGTCAAGAACAGAGATACTCTTCAACGACAAGCGCATATATCTGGATCATGACTTTACAACAAAAGTGAAGCAACAACGAACTGAATATAGATCTGTGCGGGAACAATTAAAAAAGTTGCAGATTAAATCGCACATCTTGGCCCCAGCAAGGCTCAAAGTATTCAATCAGGATGGAACTACAACAGTCTTTAAGAATGCAAAACAAGCCCAGGAGATTCTACAACAGAGAGGCCTATACAAGCCAAATGAAGGCCCTACTGGATGAAGAATCTACTAAAGGTTCGCTGGGAAGTAGGCTGATGTTTAGGAATACAAAAACTGATCGATGCTTGACGAGGACATTTGTGAGTGTTTCCTTCATTGCTATTTCCAAAAGGAACTTATTTAAGTTATGTTTCTATCTAATTTCATAATTGATCTATCTGATAAAAGACCCCCATTGATATACGTTGGTTGAATGGGATGGTTTATAAGCTTCAGCTTCATATGAAATGACAGACTTGAGTGTTTTTTTTTTTTTTTTTTTTTTTTTTTTTTTTTGTGTTGTTTGTTTTTGATGGGATGTCAGAGGGACCCAATGTGGAAGCAAAGCTGAAAAGAGGATACTGATTAAATTCTCTCTCTCTCTCTCTCTCTCTCTCTCTCTCTCAGTGGAAATGTGTGGATGAATGTGTTGGTGTATGTGTGTGCATGTAAATAGGGGAGGGTTTTGGGATAGGAGTGAGTGTGTGAATCGAGAGCAGAAGTATAAATGTGGGGGTCTAGGGATGTGTATGTGGGCGTGCGTGCGCGTGTGTGTGCGGGTGCATGTACTGGGATGGCATCGGGATATGAGTGGATGGGTGTGCATGTGTGTGTTTGTTTGAGTGTAGAGCATGAGTATAGGTATGGGGAGTTTGGGGATGGGTGAGTGTGAGTCTGAGTGTGGGTGTGTATGTGTGTGTATGTATGTATGTGTGTGCTTATGCATAGTGGAGGACATCGGGATATGAGTGGATGTGAGCGAGTGTGTGAGCCTAGAGCATGAGTGTAAATGTGAGTGAAAGGACGAGAGTGTGTGTGTATGCATGACTGTGTGTGAATCTAGAGCATGAGTATAGATGCGAGTGTGAGTGTGAGTGTGAGTGTGAGTGTGAGAGAGTATGAGTGAGTGAGAGTGTGAGTGAGTGAGAGTGTGTATGTGTGTGTGAGTGTGAGTGTGTAAGAGTAGACTGAATGTCTGTGAGAAGGGGGGGGGGGGTTGAAGGGGTTTGGGGGTGGATCTTTATTGTGTTGTTTATATTCATTTGAAAGATTAATTAATAGAAAAGGGGATTAGAGGCTATGTATAACCTTGTCAGGTATTAATACCTGTGTGTAAAGTGTATATATACACTTTAAAGGCGGCCGAGGCACGCCAATACAACCATTGGAGGAATATGGTTGATGAATACCTTTTTTTTGTTCGGAACCAACTGTTTTCTTTTTTGTTCTTTCTTTTGTTTTTTCTTTTCTTTTTTAGACACTCCCTATACACTACATACATTACTCTTTCCATAGCTTCCAGTTTCCGTACGCACATTAATATTGTCGGTAAAGGTATAAGTATTGGCAGTAAAATAAATACGATTGATTTGAGTTTTGATTTCAAATTACTCAACTATTCGGTAGAAAAAATGATTTGCTACATTAATATGTCTGATAATTGATTGATGCATGATCTCAATGTAATATCACTGAACGTAAATGGTTTAAATAACAAGGTAAAGAGGGAGAAAATCCTCCTACAAATGGAAAAGGATAAAGGAGATATTATTTACTTACAAGAGACACATTTGCAAAAGCAAGAATATGAGAAACTTAAAAGAAAGACAAATGCTCAGATATTTTTCAGTTCATATAACTCAAGTCAGAGAGGAGTGGCAGTGATAATTAAATCACATGTAGGTTTTGAAGTAGAAACACTTTATAAAGACAAAGAAGGTAGGTATGTGTTGGTAGTAGGAAAAATAGAGGGAGCATATTTCTCATTCTTCAATGTTTATTACCCCCCAGACACAGGAGTAGTTCTTATGCAACAATTGATAGAACTTCTAACTACAAAATGTAAAGGGATAGCAATCCTAGCTGGAGACTTGAATCTGATTATGAATGCAAAATTAGACTCCACTAGTGGTAAGATACATAGAGCAGAAAAGAACGCAAGCCTCTTGAGGAAAACATGTGCAAATGTAGGGTTGGTAGATGTATGGAGGATGCTTCACCCTGGTAAGAAGGAGTATACATGCTACTCAGGAAGGCACTCTGTATACAATAGATTAGACTATTTTTTTATGTTTAAAAATGATGTGACATTGGTAAAAAAATGCAGGATTGGAGCAATTACTATGTCAGACCATGCAGCCATTACAATTGTAATCACAGTAAATAGCACTAAAGGGCAAACTACATGGAGACTAAATAACTCATTATTACAAGACGCAGAATTTATTTTAAAAATTAGAAAAGTAATTAAAGATTATGTAGAAATAAATGATACAGACGGTACAGATCCAGTATTACTATGGGAAGGAGCTAAGGCGGTTATAAGGGGCCATATTATATCATATGCATCAGCAAAAAAAAGAATAAGGGAAACACAACAGAAAAGGTTAATAGATGAAATTAAACAGCTAGAGAATAGACATAGTCAGACAAATAGCAAGGAGGACGAAGTAGAACTAAAAGAAAGACGTCAAAGGCTTGATGATATCCGTATATTGGAGATTGAGAAACTGATGAGATTTACACAACAACAGAATTGGGATGGGGGCCCAAAATCTTTAAAGCTCTTGGCTTATAATCTCAAAAAACAGACAAATAAAAGTTATATCACAAGATTAAACACAAAGCAGTCTGAAATTATTATTGATAAGGACCAAATTGCAGAAGAATTTGCTAGGTATTATGAAAAATTATATACAGAGGAGGTTAAGGAAGATGTAGTGTCAATACAGAATTATTTAAAGGATCTAGAGTTGCCAAGACTAGCACAGGAGAAGAATGAAAATCTGGTAAAGAGAATTACGACAGAGGAGGTAAATGCACAAATAAAAAACCTGAGATCTGGGAAAGCACCAGGTGATGACGGCTACACAAATGAATTCTATAAAATCTTTAGAAATGAAATAGTTCAGCTTTTAGTTAAGGCATATAACCATGCATTAGATTCAGGAAAATGGGCACAAACATGGAAATCATCAATTATAAGTCTAATATATAAACAAGGGAAAGATGCTACAA
Organism: Sardina pilchardus; assembly: GCF_963854185.1. Taxonomy (NCBI): domain Eukaryota; kingdom Metazoa; phylum Chordata; class Actinopteri; order Clupeiformes; family Clupeidae; genus Sardina; species Sardina pilchardus. Next base: position 38,935,102 of record NC_084997.1, on the reverse strand, counting down.
AATGTGCTTCATATAGGCCAATATCATTGCTTAACACAGATCATAAAATTATATCAACTATATTAGCTAATAGGTTAAAAAATATTATTGTAGATGTGATTGATGGAGATCAGTGTGGTTTCATACCAGGAAGACTATTGGTGGATAACATTAGGAGGACTATAAATATTATTGATTATGCTCAAAAACAGAATGAGGATTTATTGTTAGTAATGTTAGATGCGGAGAAAGCCTTTGACTTGGTAAGCTGGCCTTTTATGTTTGCTGTTCTCGATAAAATAGGTTTAGATCAAAAATTTTCTTTATGGTTACAGGCAATATATAATAATCCAGTATCCCGAGTGAAAACTAATGGAACTATATCAAGAAAATTTGTCCTACAAAGAGGTACTAGACAAGGAGATCCTCTTTCTCCACTGCTATTTGCAATATATATTGAAGTTTTAGCAGTAGC